>NW_006239422.1:27872-146145 GCF_000226075.1 Solanum tuberosum | reverse complement strand
GGGAGGGGGGGTCGGGGTGAGGGTGAGGGTGGGGTAAAAAAATAAAAAAATTGAAGTTCAAAAATATTTTTTAAAAATAAGCTTTAAATTTATTTTTTCAACAAAAAAAATTATAATTTGAAGTTGGAGGAAAGTTTTGGAAAATGTTTTCCTTAATTTTTGAAGAGAAGTCATTTTCCTTGAATTTGAGGAAAATGAGTTGATTTGGAAAATATTTTACCCAGCCAAACATGAGAAAATTGGAAAACATTTTCCGGAAAATGTTTTCCTCCATACCAAACACACCCTTAGTCTAGTAGCCACTTACTCTGTTTAAGCCAACTTCTTTTTTTTGAAATAACTTGAATTTTGTTTGAGATTTTTTATATACTAACTCAATCAGGAATTCACTTTACCGTTGAAATTACAAGTTATTGGCACTACTACTTCACAATTTTATTCTGTCACTGCATGAAAAAACTCTCAGACTTGACTCTAAAGCACTTCTCAGAAAATGTGTAACTCCATAGAAAATTGAACTGTTGAACTAATTGCACAAAGTATACTTCTCTTAAGCAACATATTTCATTTAAAAGACCTAACAAATATTGTACGCTAATTTGGCACTGCGAGGATTGAGGAAGTAATCATATTGGCAATTGAATTTTATACAACATTTGAAGTTATACTTTTGTAAAGAAATGATCTTTTTTACCAGGGAACCAAGGCAATGGAAGCAATCTGGTTTCATTATGATGGGAAAATATGCTTTAGCAAAGAGGCCACGAAAAATATGGAAATACTTAGGGTATTATACATATGGTCCCAAGATTGCTCCCCTTGCCCTGATGGCTCCATTGAGTACCTGCCCAACAGCTTGCGTTGGTTTGTTTGGAATCACTTTCCTTGGGAGTCATTGCCAGAAAATTTTGAACCCGAAAGGCTTGTTCATCTTCAACTCCGCTTCAGTTCACTGCGTTATTTATGGACGGGAATAAAGGTACAATAATTAAATTCTTGTTTATTTTTATTCTCTCTAACTATCTTTGTCCTTCAGTGATGCACAAATACTATTTCTTTCAGCCTGTTTTATTTGATATACTTTATATTTTGGCTTGTTCTGAATTATGATGCGTGTCTTTTAAATGAAAAGAAGTTGTTAAATCCATAAACTCAAATTAATATATTTTATATAACTAATTTTGACGCACGTGCGTTGCATGTGATTGTTAAACCATGTACCACACTATTTTTAAAAATAATATGAATATTGCTAAATAAAAAATTAGTCACTCTTAAAATCTCTTAGTTACACCTCTTAAATAAACTTTCTACTCCCTTCGCCATAGTGCATTACTTTGTTATTATTGTTTTGTAGGTGTTCTTACTTTTTAAATATTAAATAAAAAAATATAAAATAGATATTGATATCAAATATAGAAGATATACTAAAATTGGATGTTTTTAGCTGGAGTATTTAGATTAATTTAACATTCATGTTATGGAGTGTTCTAATTTCACTGAACTTTGAGATTGTCAACGTTTGTAAATCAAACTTGAGGTTTTAAGAAGAGAAGAATAGAAAACATAAAAGACCGTAGTTTAAAAATGTGAGAAAACCCGTCCATTTATAGTTAAAAATGTGTGGCATTAGTATGTGCATATTGTTTCTTATCATAAAAATATAGAAGTGATGAAGCCCCTTTTTTTAACGGCCAACAAAGGGTAGTGTATGAAAAACTGCTCGTGGTGCCTTATCAAAAAGAAGTCACAACCCTTTAGAAAGTCACAACCCTTCAGAAAGGTCAAAACTCATCGGAAAAGTCATAAATCTTCGGAAAAGTCGCAACCCTTCAGAAAAATCACAACTCTTCGGAAAAGTCGCAACCCTATAGAAAGGTCACAACCCTTCAAAAAGGTCACAACTCATCAAAAAAGTTATAACTCTTCGAAAATGTCACAACCCTTCAATGTGAAAAGTTGTCTGACTTTAATATAATATAATATAATATAATATAATACACACAAATAAATATAATACAATATAAAATATAGAAGATATACTACATTTGGTGTTTTAAGTTGGGGGTATTATAATAATTTAACATTTAAGTTATTAGTTCATTCTTTTAAGATAGTATATATTTTAAAAAAATGATAGATATGGATTGGTCTAATTTTAATTTGATATGAAATTTTAAAAAATAAAGAAGACTTTTAATCTAAGGATCAGATGTAGAATATATAAAAATATCTTTTAATTTTGTTGTCTTAAAGATGTGTCCTCACCCCCAATAAAAAAAGAACATTCTATATTAAACTGAATAAAAATAAAAGTACAACAAATAAATTGAAAACGAAAGAGTACTTATTAAATGTAGTTAGGATTCTTCAACAAGTTTTTGATCAAATACTTTTTCTCCAACAGTTCGAGACTTTTTCAGATTCTGAACACCAAGTTGTAATTTGTGCAACGGAAAATCATTGAACTTCTTGTCAAGGAAGAGTTGCTGCAAAAGTATATTTATTGGCTATGAAAATGAGTGCATATTAATTATCACGATACTTTTTCTCGTTTTGATGTTGAGTTATTTCATTCTCCTTTTTGCATCAATTTTTATTGATCTATCTAATTTACCCACAAAAAAAATATTGTAATTGCATAATTGAACAACTCTCACAATCTTCCTTGTTTTAAGTAGAAGAGTAGAAGACTTACAAAATTTGTAGTTTTAAAGTGTGAGAAACCCCTTTATTTATAGACAACAAAGGATAATATGAAAATGTGCGTATCGTGTCTTTTTAGATAAGTCACAACCCTTCAGAAAAATCACAACTTTTTGGAAATGTCATAACTCATCGAAAAGTCACAACTCTATAAAAAAAAAGTCATAACCTTTCGAAAAAGTCACTACCCATCAATGTGAAAAGGTGTATGCATTTAATATAATATAGTGTATATAAATATAATATTAAATACAAAATATATAATAAATTGGGTGTTTTAAGTTGGGGGTATTATAGTAATTTAACATTAAGTTAGGGAGTTAATGCTTTTAAGGTAGTATAGTAGATAGATAGATATAGATATATAGATAGATTTTGGGTTATTCTCATATCTATTACTGGAAGATCTTTATGTCGTTTTTCTCCCAAATCTTCCTATCATATATTAACTTATAAGAAGCTAAGTGGTTCAAACATTTCCCTAGCAAGATATGAGTCTCATCCTAAGATTGCATGTAGTGGGACAGACATGAAGGGTAACTTATGTACAACTATTTTATAGAAAAATACAATGTTGAAATAAATAGTCATTGCATCTAAAGAGAGAATAAAAAGAAAACACTGTTGGAACTCTACTTGGCTATTTATTTATTTTTAATTTGGATAAACGTACTGAAACCTTAGCCAATATTTTTTTTACAGATTCTTTTACCTGTCTGTTCTTGTTTTCCTTTCTCATCCTTTTTCTGTTCTGAATACCAGCATTTTCAGTATCTACGGACGCTAGATCTCAGCCGCTCTAGAGACCTGGCGCAAACACCAGATTTCACGGAGATGTCAAATTTGGAGTATTTGGATTTGGGCAATTGTATTAATCTTGAAGAGGTTCACCATTCCCTGGGATGTCGCACAAAACTCAAGAGGTTGAATTTGATATATTGTAGACTCCTCGAGAGGTTTCCATGTGTTAACGTGGAATCTCTTGAATATCTGGATCTAAAGTTCTGCTCTCGTTTAGAGAAATTTCCAGAAATCCGTGGAAGAACGAAGCAGAACTTAGAGATTAAGATGTGGGACTCTGAGAAAAGGGAACTTCCATCATATATTGTTCAGTGCCTAACTCTAAGACATTTGGATAATCTTGTAGCTCTTCCAAGCAGCATTGGCATGTTGGAAGGTTTGGTTATTCTTGATGTGTCGAATTGCTATAAACTTGAAAGCTTGCCAGAAGATCTAGGCGATTTAGTAAACTTGGAGAAGGTTGACGCATCAGGTACTCTAATTTCACTACCTCCGTCTTCCATCGTCTGCTTGAACAAGCTTACATTCATGAGTTTTGCGAAACAAAGATATAACGTAAGTCTCGAAGGGGGAGTGTACTTTGAGTTCCCTCAAGTGAATGAAGGGTTACACTCATTGGAAGATCTGGATCTCTGTTACTGCAATTTAAAAGATGGAGGACTTCCGGAAGACATTGGATCCTTATACTCTTTGGAACACTTGAATCTCCAGGGAAATAATTTTGATCATTTACCTCAAAGCATAGCCCAACTTGGTGCTCTTCGATCCTTGAACTTATCAAATTGCAAGAGGCTTACACAGCTGCCAGACTTCATGGGGATGCCAAACTTGATGACGCTGAATCTCAGTATAATTAACATTGAGCGTTTGCCTCGAAGCATAGAACAACTTAGTGCTCTTCGATCCTTGGACTTGTCATATTGTGAGAGGCTTAAAGAGTTGCCAATCTTCATGGGAATGCAAAACTTGGAGACTTTGAATTTGTCAAATTGTATAAATCTTGAAGAGGTTCATCGTTCCCTGGGACTTCTCAAAAAGCTCTGTACATTAAAAATGACTAATTGTAAACAGCTTAAGAGGTTTCCAGCTCTGTGCATTGATTCTCTTGATTATCTGTGTCTACGGGATTGCTCTAGTTTAGAAAAAATTCCAGAAATCCTCGGAAACATGAAAGCTGAGTTAGAGATTCACATGCTCGACAGTGTAATAAGGGATCTAGGTTTTAGAGGTTTTGAAAACCTTGCAACACTTCCGAGCAGCATTTGTAAGTTGAAAAGTTTGGTCAGCCTAAATGTGTCGGATTGCTCTAAGCTTAAAAGCTTTCCAGAAGAAATAGGAGATTTAGAAAACTTGGAAAATCTTGATGCTAGAGGTACTCTAATTTCACAACCTCCATCTTCCATTGTCCAGTTGAAGAAGCTTAAATTTTTGAGTTTTGCAAAACAAAATTCTGGAGGAGGTCTCGTAGATGGAGTGTACTTTAGTTTCCCTGTGGTGTCTGATGGATTACGCTTGTTGGAGATTCTGAATCTCAGTTACTGCAATCTAATAGATGGAAGTCTTCCGGAAGACATTGGATCCTTATCCTCTCTGAACGAGTTATATCTCTCTGGAAATAATTTTGAGCATAAACTTGGCGACTTTGAATCTGTCAAATTGTATGAATCTTGAAGAGGTTCATCATTCCCTGGAATGTCTCGAAAATCTCTGTACATTAAAGTTGACTAATTGTAAAAGGCTCAAAAGGTTTCCAGTTCTGTGCATTAATTCCCTTGAATATCTGAATTTAGAGGGGTGCTCTAGTTTAGAAATGTTTCCAGAAATCCTCGGAAGCATGGATTTGAAGTTAAAGAGTGGGTTAAAGTGCCTAGACTTGAGAGGTTTAGAAAACCTTGTAACACTTCCGAGCAGTATTTGTAAGTTGAAAAATTTGGTGGAGCTAAATGTGTCGGCATGCTCAAAACTTGAAATCTTACCAAAAGAGATAGGGGATTTAGAGAACTTGGAGTGGCTTGATGCCGAAAATACTCTAATTTCGCAACCTCCACCTTCCATTGTCTGTTTGAACAAGCTTTATTTTTTGCAGTTCGCTAAACAAAAATCAGAAGTAGGCCTCGAAGATGGAGTGTGCTTTGATTTCCCTGCGGTGTCTGATGGATTACGCTTGTTGGAGATTCTGAATCTCAGTTACTGCAATCTAATAGACGGAGGTCTTCCGGAGGACATTGGATTCTTATCCTCTCTGAATGAGTTATATCTCTCTGGAAATAATTTTGAGCATTTGCCTCAAAGCATAGCCCAACTTGGTGCTCTTTGGTCTTTGGACCTATCAGATTGCAAGAGGCTTAAAGAGTTGCCAGGTTTCGAAGGGATGAAAAACTTGGCGACTTTGAATCTGTCAAATTGTATAAATCTTGAAGAGGTTCATCATTCCCTGGGACGTCTCAAAAAGCTCTGTACATTAAAGTTGACTAATTGTAAATGGCTCAAGAGGTTTCCAGTTCTGTGCATCGATTCCCTTGAATATCTGAATCTAGAGGGGTGCTCTAGTTTAGAAAATTTTCCAGAAATTCTCGGAAGCATGAAAGTGAAGTCGGATATTGACATGTTAGACAGTGTGATGAGGGATCTAAATTCCATGTATATCTCACTTCCACGTTCCTTGTCTCAGTATATCGTTTCCTTGCCGAATGCCATCTCTGGTTCAGATCCCTTGTCACAAAGAGTGTTTACCATTGTGCACGGTGGGAATAAGATCCCAAGTTGGTTCCACTATCAGGGAATGGATGAAAATGTATCGATCAATTTGCCTGAAAATTGGAATGTGTCGGATAACTTCTTGGGATTTGTTGTATGTTACTCTGGCAACTTAGTCGACACCACAGTTGACTTGATTCCCTTATGTGATGATGGGATGACCCAGAAACTAGAATTATCCTTCCTTCCAAATTATGATACAGAATTATCCGACGATTCAGAATGTGATACTGAACCTACGATTCATTTTTTCTTGGTATCTCTTGCTGTCTTATGGGAAACATCTAAGGCAAATGGAAAAACACCTAATGACTATGGGCTTATTACATTATTGTTCTCCGGAGAAACGAAGGAGTTTGGATTCCGTTTGTTGTATAAAGATGAACCAACAGAACATTGCATTGGGACACCATGATGAAGCCAATTGCTCCTCGTCTAAGAAACAAAGCTCTTATTTCTAATATTCATTGGAGCTGTCTTTGAGAATCTGCAGCAACAACCAGTCTCTTTCAGAAACTTTGCAGCTCTCTCCCCCAAGCCCAGAATTTTGTCTTAAATATAGGTAATATACCTCATGATTGTTTTTCCCCTAGTTGGTAGTGAAATTCTGTTCAACTCTCTTTTTATGTACTTCTCTCCTATTAGCTACAAAGTCTTCTTCCAATTCTGTTAATAACTATTTCATTCTTTCCTTTTTTTTTCTTTATTCTTTCCCGTACTGACAGGAGCTCATCAATGGTGATGTATGTATCAACAGTGAGTTTTGTTGATTGATTCTCCATCTTGTGTTAAGCCATGATTAACCATGGTGAGTTAAAGGATGTGAGCAAGTTTTTTTTTTGATACTCAAATCAGATCCTGGAATCATTCAATCTTCATAAATTCTTACCTTAAAATGTGCTCACAAATGAATAGAATAATCCTACATTTTATCCTGGTATTTTTATCACTTATCCCTCATACCAAATAACCCTTAGGGTCATTTGGTTGGGAACAAGTTATCCTGGGATAAGTTATTCTACTATGTATATGGAATAACTTATCCCATCAATGATCAATATAGTATAAAATTATAAATGGTGGGATAAATAATTCAAAGACTACCTAATACCTCCGACCAAACACATGATAAAATTATCTTGCATTTATCCCTAGAATATTATACCTTATATCTCACACCAAACGACTTCATAGAGTATTGGAAACAAATTTCTCGTAAGTTCTATATTATACTCAATTTTGTTTTTCGACTTGTTCATTTGTGGTTCTTTTTACAATTCAATTGGCTCTAAAGTGATTTTCTGAAATCAAGTATTTTTTGTTTCTTTAATTAGTTCACACACCTTTTTCAGTGAGAATGAAGGACCAGGATTCCTACTTAGAATCAATTATCATATTCATTTTGAAGTATCATTTCAGATGAATACTTCAATTGCTATTTCCATTGTTCAAATTGGGTGATCCGCAATCGGAGTCTTTGATAAGGACTTATATCTAAACCTCTTTGGTTTGCTGTGTGATGTTTTAGCATCAATCCCCTACATTTGAAAAAAAAAATGGAATAGTTCTCAACTAATCTGTAGATGCTTATATATCATATTACTTCTTCAAGTAAGGGAAACATTCTCTTAGTTCTTCATTTAATTATGTGCTGTATTAGTTACAGAACTAGTTTTTCCTCCATGCAGTAAATTTTAGTGGGGTTTTCAGGCCTGTGCAGTTGACAGTTAACTAAGCAGGAGCAATAGACTGAACTCTGAAGATGTTTGATGAAGTGAGCACTCTGAATTTCATTTCTAGAACGTAACTCGAATTTTAATTTATAGAACTAATCTTGAATGCTACAGATGCTTACTATTGTGATGGCAATCTTATCTGAAAGAACCAACTCTTTTATAACTAACTCTTTTATAACTGATGTTCACCATTTTACTTGCGAAATAATTTTCATTTTAGAAAAACCAGAAGTTTCTTGAACATTACATAACTTTAAAAGCTTTATGTGGGATGACTCTGTTTAGCACTTTTAATTCCTCTAATTCTAAATTGAACCTCCACATTTAACTTGTCACTAAGAGTGTTCATCATTGAGCATCCTGAGAAGAAGATCCCAAGTTGGTTCCACCATCAGGGAATGGATAACTTCTTGGGATTTACTTTGTCAAGTTTGAAAACATGGTTTTGAAATTCAGTGTTTGCAAAGCCTTGAGGCTGCTTGACATATACGTCCTCCTTTAGAATCCATTCAGGAAGGTACTTTGCACATCCATTTGATGGAGTGTGAATTCCATATAGGCAGCAACTGTTGCCTTGTTACAAATGAGAGAAAATAATGATGAACCAACAGAGCATCTCGTTGTGACAGGTACAAGCAGATACGGAAATTGTGAACAACATTACTCCGTGACCAATGAAGCCAGTTAAAATGTCAAATACTCAATAACATTAGAAACAAAGGCCATATTTCTTAAATATAGGTAATATACCTCATGATTTTCTTTTTCCCGTTTGTCATGAAACTGTGCTCTCTCCCTCCTATCATCTACAAAATCTTCTTCTAATATTGATAATTATTTTATGCTGATTCTTCTTTCTTTTTCCCATTGTGTTTTCTTTCTTCTTTCCCTTATTGACAGGAGCTCATCAATGGTTTGATTTACATATAATCAGTAAATTTTATCAATTGATTCTTCATCGTATATCCGCTTGTGTGAGCCATGATTAACCCAGGTGAGTTGAAGGCTAACATGAAATTAAAATTTTCAATGCTTAGATCAGATTCTGGAATCATGCAACATTAATTCAGTTGGTACCTAAAAGTACTCGCAAATCAATTGGTTGAATTTGAAAATAAGTGCTCTAAAATGAAAAGATAATGCTACAAATTGAGGGAAATTACGATGAAGTAATAGCCACTATTTGAGTTATGGATGCCAGAAATTTATGCTGTCATTTTGAAGAGATTTCAAGAAGTGCAGGCAAGTCACAGGAAAAATGAAAATCCTTGATAGTACCATATGCTCGAATTTCCATATGGACAATAGAGCTGCTTTACCCACAGGAGCACTTTTTTTTTTTACAATTTAACTGGCTCTAAAATGGTTTGTGAAGATAAATTATTGTCTCCTTGATTAGTTTACTCACCTTTTCAGTGAGAATGAAGGACTAGGATTTCTCCTTAGTAATCAATTATCATATTTGTTTTGAAGTATCATGGTCTTTTTGGCAGATGAATATTTCAATTGCTATTTCCTTTGTACAAATTGGCTAATTGGAGTCTTTCGTATGGACATGCAGCTAGAATATTTGGCTTTGCTGTGTGATATTTGAGCTACAATCATAGTTGGCAAAAAATGCATAGGTCTCAACTTAATCTGTATCCAGATTCCTCAAGTAAGGGAACATTCTCCTCGATCTGATAATCTCCATTCCCCCAAGTAGAGCTTCAATCCAAGACTCAAAGAATAGTTATGAAACTTGTTTAAACCATTTCAATATAATTTTCATTTTGGAAAAACCAGAAGTTCCTTGCACGTTATGTGTCAGTTTAACCCTTCTGCATCAAATGTTTTCATGTCGAAAGGTAATGATCATTCTCTAACTTTTGCAATACACTTCCGCAGGAGCCATTTTCATCTTTGTACCAAGTAAAAGGTGAGTTCAATTTGTATACATTTACTGTATGCATTCTGCTTTTTTGAGTACTGAGTTTTATATTGACTTTGTTGTATGATTTTCATTTGATACCCTCTCCGAATGTTATTGTTGGGATTCTTTAAAAATTGGGCTTCAAAGATCACGTGTAGTGTGATACACAGTTTTGTGTGGGCTCAAAACTTCATTAATCCGTTGTTATTTTGTTCCAGTATATAGTTTGAGTACAGGTATAACAGTTATATTAGCAGAAATCTCTGTTTTAAATATAAGTATATCTCTTGTTATAGCAGGGAGGTTCAATCAAAGATGCAGCACAATGTGAGACGGTGGAGCAAGAGATGCAGGTGAGGTTCAACCTTGCTCATGATCTCCTTCAGTTTTCTTATGCTTCTTTTGAAGGAAAATGCGAAACATAAGAAACCTAGTCTTTGTGTTAACTTTTAATTACAACAGACAAAATGTGTTACCATTTGCAAAAACATCAGATAAATTTCAGAATTATAGCTGTGATAGTGTTAATGGCTATAGCCTATATATGACCTTCCATCTCTTATTAAGCCAAGATTGAATGCACCAATTGTCTGTTGTCTGGCTTGTTAACTTCGACCTCTATAAAAGTAATAAGTAGCATCTATGTTTTGATTACTTATAAGTAGTTTTGACAAGTTTCACTCTTTTGGTTTTGGTTCACGATTGCAGTGCAAAGTGGGACCATGATTGCTTTGAGAACAACACCGGTAACACTGCCTATGAATGGGCACATATTTCCTCTGTTTGTTACAGAACAACTAGTGTCTTGGATTACTTAGAGAATAACACCGGTGACACGGCCTATGAAGGGCACATGCTTTTCCTCTGTTTGTAACAGAACAATTAGTGTCTGGGCCTGAGAAAGAGATTCACGAGATCTTTATATCCTGGTATTATTATTAAAGGTCATGTCTTCTTCTTTTACTTGGATTTATTGCACTTGAGCCGAGGGTCTTTTGGAAACAGCCTCTCTATCCTCACGGGGTTGTGAACTTGTGGTGAGGTCTGTGTACACAATACCCTCCTAGACCCCACTTGTGGGATTCACTGGGTATGTTGTTGTTGATTATTAAAGGTCACACCACACCTCTCCTAGACCAGAATGCTGCATTTCATTATGAACTAAAATCACACCTTCACATTTACTGATGAGTAGCCTGTCCATAATCCTATTGCAGATGAATGTGTGAGAAACAAGAAAACTTCACCAAAACGGGTGGATGAAAGAAGCCATGGAACTATCAGTAAGTCGCCTCACATCACAAAGCAAACGGAACAAAGGGAAACTATTTCCAGGAATCGAATGTAGCTTGGTGGTTGAGCAACTATTCTTCCTTTGGATGTAGAGCTCAAATACTCTCTGACACTATCAAGCAAGCGTAGAGTTTATTGACATCGATCCACTATCAAATCTACATGTGGTAGAAATAGTTGGTAGATAGGAACTAAACACTGAAACTGTCAATCCAATCCAATGTCAAAGGAACAACCAGCAGGGTTTTCACTGCAAGTTTTCGACCAAACTCCAGATTGCATTACCAATGCATTCTGGGCTGGCAAAGCAGGCACTGTTTACCCGCGTAAAAATAGTCAGCGTAGTTTTTCCACCCTTCTGGGACTGTAAATAATCCTCCTAGTGCTCATGATACTTACTCTAACTCCTACTGCTTTATCTAATGCTACTATGCAATCAACAAATGTTCAACCCTGCTATGTAACCACTCTGTGTAATAACTAGTGTGTTTAATATATCATCTTTTCTACCAAAAAAAAAAAACAGTTGTCAAACAAGAAGAAAATGAGTCAAGTCTAGCTGAGCTGTTGGTGACAAAGAAATTACCCTTCTTTTTCTTGGCTGCTTCATCAGCTTTAACTTTTTGTTGTACATTGTGTACAATTTTCTGTAGAGTATGGAGCCACTTTAGGGTAGGTAGGTCTAATGCTATCACAGAAATTTCCTACTACTTACCTCTTTACAGCATTTATACAAGTTGACTAATTCAATTGGAGTAGACCCCATCTTCATACAAACTTTACAAAAGATCATCAATTCTCTCATATAACAACCACAATTTTTCTGTAAAAGGTGTCAGGAGGTTCAGGTGCACTGACGAGCCTGTACGAATTTGAGATATTAACTGGCATTATTAATGTGATCGCCATGCGGTGTTTTATCATTAGTCTTAAAGGGGTTAATTGGAGCTTTTCTATTAGCCAAGGTCTAAACCTATAATTAGTTTGTAAAGGAATTCCGATTCTAGCAATACGACAACAATACATTATTTTCATAAATCCCACGTTGGAGCACCAATTAAATCTGAATTGCGTATTGCAGGGCTGTTAAGGATCGGAGTGACGTTCCCAACAAAAAATTTTCCATGCCCAAGGCTTGAACATGAGATTTCTAATTAAGGGTGAAACAGTCAACCATAACCTGGTTAGTTAAGGGGTCTCGGATAGACTTGCAAACACACTGAAACATTCAGATCTATACTCCTGCACTTTATTTATCTTATTCACTTTGTTTTAACCCTAAATCAATATTCAAACGGCTAGTAAATGAATCTAAATATAGTTGGAAATACTTACCAGTTGACTAGAAGTCAATGGTTTTGGCTCCCCTCCACTCCAGTATGTCATCTCTCCAAAATATAATGAATTGTTCATATTTACTCTCAAAAAACCCAATCATTGGTCAACAATAACATGTTTTCTCTCTTTTGATCTCCATTGCCAGACAAGAATTCCACCCCCATTACCTTCCAAATCTTCCAAGAATTGATGGCATCATCATCTTCTCCTTCTGAGAGTAATTCACAGTATTCATGTCCTCAACGGAAGTACAAGTACGATGTGTTTCTAAGTTTAAGAGGCACAGATACTCGCAAAAATTTTACAAGTCACTTGTACAAAGCTTTGACGAACAGGGGAATAGTCACCTTTCTAGATGAGAAAAGGCTAGAGAATGGTGATTCCCTCTCGAAAGAACTAGTGAAAGCTATAGAAGAGTCTCAAGTTGCTGTAATCATCTTCTCAAAGAATTATGCTACGTCGAGGTGGTGCTTGGATGAAGTAGTGAAGATTATGGAATGCAAGGAAGAAAATGGACAATTAGTCATACCAATCTTCTATGATGTGGATCCATCACATGTTCGATACCAAAGTAAGAGCTTTGCAAAAGCCTTAGCCAAACACGAATCGAGGTATAAGGATGATGTGCAACGATGGAGGACTGCTCTAAGTGAAGCTGCAGATCTAAAAGGATATGATATCCGTGAAAGGTGAGTTTGGATGTGAAATTCTACTTATTCTCGTCTCTCTTATCTGTATATATCAATAATGTTGTTATTTTTTGTAGGATTGAATCACACTGTATTGAGGATCTTGTTAATGAAATTTCGCCCAAATTATGCACGACTTCTTTATCTTCTTTGAAAGATATTGTGGGAATAGATGCTCATTTAGAGGAAGTCAACTACCTTCTAGAGATGACAAGCAATGATGTCCGGAGGGTGTGGATCTGGGGAACTGGGGGAGTTGGTAAAACGACAATAGCAAAAGCTATTTTTGATATACACTCATCTAAATTTGATGGTTCTTGTTTCCTTCAGGTCAGTAAAGAAAACAAGCATGAGATACATTCTCTGCAAAGTAGTCTTCTCTCTAAACTGGTAGGGGAAAAAGAAAGTGTGAATGATAAGGAGACAGGGAGGGACCTGATTTCTCATAGACTTCGTTTGAAGAAGGTTCTAGTTGTGCTTGATAACATAGATCATGATGACCAATTGGATTACCTAGCAGGGAATCTTGGTTGGTTTGGCAGTGGCAGCAGAATAATTGCAACAACGAGAGACATGCATATCATACGGAAAAACGATGCCGTATATCCTGTGACTACACTACTTGAACATGATGCAGTTAAGTTGTTCAACCAATATGCCTTCAAAGATGAAGTTCCAGATAAGTGTTTCGAGGAGATAACGTTGGAGGTAGTACGTCATGCTCAAGGCCTTCCATTAGCCCTGAGAGTGTGGGGTTCTTCCTTACGTAACAGGGATATTATTTGGTGGAGGAGTGCTGTTGATCGAATAAAGAGGAACCCTAGTTCAACAGTTGTTGAAAACCTCAAAGTAAGTTATGATGGGTTGGAGCGTGAAGATCAAGAGATATTTCTAGATATTGCATGCTTCTTAAGAGGGAAAAAAGTAACCGAAATCAAGCAAATTCTTGAGAGCTGTGGTTTTGAAGCTGATTACGGATTGAGTGTGCTAATTGACAAGTCTCTTGTGTTCATCTCTGAAGATACGATTGAAATGCATGACTTAATACAAGAGATGGGAAAATATATTGTGAAAATTCAAACGGATGCGGGCGAATGTAGCAGAATATGGGATTTTGAAGAAATGATGATCAACAATAAAGTAAGTAGGCTAAACAATACAATAATATTCAATTTCTAGTTTTCATATCCCAAGACATATAGGGTCAATTCCATCATTTGTTCTTCTTGCTTCATATTTTCGCACTTAAGTCACATCAATTTTTTACTTTAGTAGTAGAAGTAAGTAACATCAATTGTCTAACACTGCCTAGTTCGTCAATTAGCCACTTTAACTACAACCGCCTAATTCGTCTTTCTTGTGTTACTAAGTCATGATTTAGAGCCTGTTCGGATTGTTTTTTTTCGAGTGCTTTTAAGCTGAAATTTCTTTTAAGCACTTCTATAGTGTTTGAGTAAAATAAAAATATGCTTCTAAGCACTTGTTTTTAAGTCAAAAAGATAAAACTAAGCCAAAAGTTTTAAGCCTATCCAAACAAGCTCTTAGTCTAGTAGCCACTTACTCTGTTTAAGCCAACTTTTTTCTTTGAGATAACTTGAATTTTGTATGACATTTTATATATACTAACTCAATCAGGAATTCACTTTACCGATGAATTTCTTATTTGAAAAAATTATAAGTTATTTGCACTACTACACTTACAATTTTATTCTCTCACTGCATGAAAAAACTTTCAGACTTGACTCTAAAGAACTTCTTAGGAAATGTATAACTCCATTAGAAAATAGAATTGTTGAATTAATTGCACTAAGTATTTCTCTTAAGCAACATATTTTGTTAAATAGACCTAACAAATTGTAAGTTAATTTGGCACTGCAAGGATTGAGAAAGTAATCATATTGGCAATTGGATTTTATACAACATTTGAAGTTATACTTTTGTAAAGAAATGATCTTTTTTACCAGGGAACCAAGGCAATGGAAGCAATCTGGTTTCGTGATGATAAAAATATATGCTTTAGCAAAGACGCAATGAAAGATATGGAAAAACTTAGGATATTATACATATGGTCCCAAGATAACTCCCTTTGCTCCATTGAGTACCTGCCCAGCAACTTGCGTTGGTTTGTCTGGAATCACTTTCCTTGGGAGTCATTGCCAAAAAATTTTGAACCCAAAAGGCTTGTTCATCTTGAACTCCGCTTCAGCTCACTGCATCATTTATGGACGGGAATAAAGGTACCGTTTTATTTGAGATACTTTGTATTTTGGGTTGTCATGCTCGTGTTCAAATGAATTAAGTTATTATAATATCTTTTAGGTCGTTTTCTTTCAAATCGTTGCATCATAATTTTAACTAAGAAGCTCAATTTAACAACTTGTGTTGTTTTCATTACTCTCTTTGTTATCATTTATCCTCCCGGCGAGTCCCAGGTTGAGATCCATGCTTCCACGTGACATCTTTTGAAACAATATATATACACACACTTTTTAACCTTTTTAAGTTTTGGACCAAAATTTTAAAATACATGCTGGAACTCCATTACTTGGGCTAAAAATTTTCATTTTAGTAAAAGTAATGGGGTTTCAACCAGTTTTTTCTCACAGGCTTGGCCCGAAAAAGAAAAATACAATGTTGAAATAAATAGTCATTGCATCTAAAGAGGAACTAGAAAGAAAACATAGTTGGAACTTTACTACCTTGGCTTAATCTTCTTTTTATGTGGATATTCATAATGAAATTTCAACCAACTGTTTTTACAGATTTGGTCTGGAAAAAACAATACACAATTAGAATAAATAGTCATTGCAACTAAAGAAGAAAAAAAAAATTACACAATCCATTATTTTGGCTAAAAAGTTTATGTTTGGCTGAAAATCAACGGAACTGCAACCAAAAATCTTTTATATACATATTTTGCCCCCCAAAAAATACACACTTGAAATAAATAGTCACTGCATCTAAAGACGAAACAAAAAGAAATATGTAGTTGGAACTGAATCATTTTGGCATAACTTTTCTGTTTGGCTAAAACAGTGGAATTCTAGCCAAGTTACTTTGCTATGGATTTGGTCCCAATAAAGAAAAAAATACACAATTAAAGCAAATAGCCATTACATCTAAAGAATAAAAAAAAATACAAATTTGGGTTAAAATGGGCATTCTAATTAAGAAGAAGCAAGAAGAGATTTGCGAAAAATATTCCACTTGGAAGCTTATTTTTCAATTAAACACAGGTCATTTGATTCATAGATAAGCCCCTAGCTAAATCTAAATCCAAGGCAGCTACTATTGTTGTTTTCCTATATAACTCATTCTTTCTATATTCTGAATATATTGCAGCATTTGCCGTCTCTACGGAGGCTAGATCTCAGCTACTCCAAAAACCTGAGGAAAACACCAGATTTCACGGGGATGCCTAATTTGGAGTATTTGAATCTGGAGGAATGTTCGAGTCTTCTAGAGGTTCACCATTCCCTAGGTGGTTGCAGAAAACTCATTAAATTAAATTTGCGAAGTTGTGGACACCTAAAGAGGTTTCTATGTGTTAATGGGGAATCTATTGAATATCTGCACCTAGGTGGTTGCTATAGTTTAGAGATATTTCCAAGGATCTGTGGGAGAATGATTCACGTGGAACGCTCTGGGATAAGGGAAGTACCATCAGCTATTATTCGGCCCCAATCTAGTTCTACAGAGCTAGATTTGAGTGACATGAAAAACCTTGCAACACTTCCATGCAACATTTGCAAGTTGAAAGGTTTGGTGAAGCTAAAAGTGTCCTACTGCTCAAAGCTTGAAAGCTTGCCAAAAGAGATAGGTGATTTAGAAAACTTAGAGGAGCTTCATGCCACAGGGACTCTAATTTCACAACCTCCACCTTCCATTGTCCGCTTGAACAAGCTTAAATTCTTGACTTTTGCAAATAATCAATTAGAAGATGGAGTGTGCTTTGTGTTCCCTCAGGTGAATGAAGGGTTACTTTCATTGGAGAAACTGGATCTCAGTTACTGCAATTTAAAAGATGGAGGACTTCCGGAAGACATTGGATCCTTATCCTCTTTGAAAGAGTTGAATCTCGATGGAAATAATTTCGAGCATTTGCCTCTAAGCATAGCCCAACTTGGTGCTCTTCGATCCTTGACCTTATCACATTGCAAGAGGCTTACACAGCTGCCAGAATTTCCACAGCAATTAGATACAATAAATGCAGATTGGAGCAATGATTCAATCTGTAATTCATTGTTTCAGAATATCTCATCATTGCAGCATGATATCTCTGCTTCAGATTCCTTGTCACTAAGAGTGTTTACAAGTTGGGGGGAGAATATCCCAAGGTGGTTCCACCATCAGGGAATTATGGATACAAGTGTATCAGTCAATTTGCCTAAGAATTGGTATGTATCGGATAAGTTCTTGGGATTTGCTGTATGTTACTATGACGAATTAATTGATGACATCACTGCTCATTTGATTCCCTTATGTGATGATGGGATGTCGTCGATGACCCAGAAATTTGCCTTATCCAACCATTCAGAATATCTTGAGAAATATGCTATTCATTTTTTGTTGGTACCTCTTGGTGGCTTATGGGATGCATCTAATGCAAATGGAAAAACACCAAATGACTATGGGCTTATTAGGCTATCTTTTTCTGGAGAAATGAAGGAGTTTGGATTTCGTTTGTTGTATAAAGACGAACCAAAGCTTGAGGGATTGTTACAAATAAGGGAAAACAATGACTCCATGGCATCATCTTCTTCTTCTGCTAAATCGTCACAGTTGCCTCAACGGAAGTATGATGTCTTCCTAAATTTTAGAGGTGAAGATACCCGCACAACATTTACGGGTCACTTGTACCAAGGTTTGAGAAACAGGGGAATATTCACCTTTCAAGGTGACAAAAGGCTAGAGCATGACGATTCTATCCAAGAAGAACTCTTGAAAGCTATAGAAGAGTCTCAAGTTGCTGTAATCATTTTCTCAAAAAATTATGCTACGTCGAGTTGGTGCTTGGATGAACTAGTGAAGATTATGGAATGCAAGGAGGAAGAAAATGGACAAACAGTCATACCGGTGTTCTATGATGTGGATCCATCACATGTTCAAAACCAAAAGGAGAGCTTTGCAGAAGCCTTTGCCAAACACGAATCAAAGTATAAGGATGATGCTGAAGGAATGCAGAAGGTTCAAGGATGGAGGAATGCCCTAACTGCTGCTGCAGATCTAAAAGGATTCGATATCCGTAACGGGTGAGTTAAAATAACATAATTGCTTTTCATGAAAGAAGAAACAGAATTATTTCCATTCAAATTTGGATGCTTCTATGAAGACTACCTACCAAAATGAGTCAATCAGAATATTATATATTTCTTAAATAATTTTTCATATTTTCTAAAAATAGAATAATTATATAGTTCTATCTATAAGAAGGCATAGTTCCTATTAGTTTTATTGCTCAATGACATTGTTAGGTAGATAATATGTTGATTGGTTCTTCAAGAGTTCGGTCTTTTCAGTAAGAAGGCATAGTCCTATCAATTAAAAGCATATAAAAGAATGATGGTAGATTAAATATGTTTCTGTCAGTAAGAAGGCACAGTCCTGTTTAATTAGAGAGAACACATAAAAATCCTCATAAACTATTCAAGTTTTGCAACTTACATATAGATTGTTGCTATTACCCTTAACAACATGAAATACTTACTTATACTTGACTTTCTCACATTTTCCACAATCAATCTTCTTATTTATGTAGGATTAAATATGAGAATATTCAGCAGATCGTCGCCCACATCTCTTCCAAATTAGGCAATAGTGCTTATTCTTTATCTTCTTTGAAAGATGTTGTGGGAATACATGCTCATTTAGAGAAACTAAAATCCCGACTTGAAATAGAAATTGATGATGTTCGGATCTTAGGGATCTGGGGAACAGGTGGAATTGGTAAAACGACAATAGCAAAAGCCATCTTTCATACTCTATCTTATCAATTTAAAGCTGCTTGTTTTCTCGAGGATGTTAAAGAAAATGCCAAAAAGAATCAACTGCATTATTTACAAAATACTCTTCTCTCTGAACTGTTAGTAGAGACTGATGATTATGTCAATAATAAGAAAGAGGGGAAGTGCATGATTCCGAGCAGACTTTCTTCTATGAAGGTGCTAATTGTGCTTGATGACATTGATGAAAGAGATCATTTGGAGTATTTAGCAGGTGATGTTGGTTGGTTTGGTAGTGGCAGCAGAGTTGTTGTAACAACTAGAAATAGAGCTTTGATAAAGAATGCTGATGCAATATATGAAGTGCCTACACTACCTGATCTTGAAGCTTTGCAACTGTTCAATCAGTATGCTTTCAAAAAAGAAGTTCCAGATGAGCGTTTTAAGAAATTCTCGTTGGAGGTAGTAGATCATGCTAAAGGCCTTCCTTTAGCCCTCAAGGTGTGGGGTTCTTTGTTGCATAGGAAAGACCTAAGTCAGTGGAGAAGAATTATAGACTATATAGAGAAAAACTATAGTTCAGGGATTGTTCAAAAAACTCAAAATTAGTTATGATGGGTTGGATCCCATGAACAACAGATATTTCTAGATATAGCTTGTTTTTTCCGAGGAGATGAAAAAAAGAAAGTCATGCAAATCCTTGAGAGCTGTGATTTTGGAGCTGATGGATTGGATGTCCTAATTGACAAATCTCTTGTGTTCTTAACTGAAGATGATACAATTGAAATGCATGACTTAATACAAGATATGGGTAAATATATAGTGAAAATTCAAAAGGATGCAGGCGAATGTAGCAGAATATGGGACTATGAAGATTTTGAAGAAGTGATGGTCAACAATAAAGTAAGTAGACTAAACAATACAATAATATTCAATTTCTAATTTTCATATTCCAAAGACAAATAGGGTCAATTCCATTATTTGTTCTTCTTACTTCATATTTCCGCACTTAAGTCACATCAGTTTTTTACTTTAGTAGTAGAAGCAAGTAACATTAATTGTCTAACACCGCCTAGTTCGTCAAGTAGCCA
The DNA here is from genome assembly GCF_000226075.1 of Solanum tuberosum. NCBI lineage: Eukaryota > Viridiplantae > Streptophyta > Magnoliopsida > Solanales > Solanaceae > Solanum > Solanum tuberosum. Next base: position 125,880 of record NW_006239422.1, on the reverse strand, counting down.
CTTTAATTACCGCTGCCTAATTTGTTTTTTCTTATGTTACTAAGCCATGATTTAGTCTAGTAGCCACTTACTTTGTTTAAGTCAACTTCTTTTTTTTTTTAAATAACTTGAATTTTGTTTGAGATTTTATATATACTAACTCAATCAGGAATTCACTTTACCGTTGAAATTACAAGTTATTGGCACTACTACTTTACAATTTTTTTCTGTCACTGCATGAAAAAACTCTCAGACTTGACTCTAAAGCACTTTTCAGAAAATGTGTAACTCCATAGAAAATAGAACTGTTGAACTAATTGCACAAAGTATACTTCTCTTAAGCAACATATTTCATTTAAAAGACCTAGCAAATATTGTACGCTAATTTGGCACTGCAAGGATTGAGGAAGTAATCATATTGGCAATTGAATTTTATACGACATTTGAAGTTATACTTTTGTAAAGAAATGATCTTTTTTACTAGGGAACCGAGGCAATGGAAGCAATCTGGTTTCATTACGATGGGGAAATATGCTTTAGGAAAGAGGCCATGAAAAATATGGAAATACTTAGGATATTATACATATGGTCCCAAGATTACTCCCCTTGCGATGATGGCTCCATTGAGTACCTGCCCAACAGCTTGCGTTGGTTTGTCTGGAATCACTTTCCTTGCGAGTCATTGCCAGAAAATTTTGAACCCAAAAGGCTTGTTCATCTTCAACTCCGCTTCAGTTCACTGCGTTATTTATGGACGGGAATAAAGGTACAATAATTAAATTCTTGTTTATTTTTATTTTCTCTCTAACTATATTTGTCCTTCAGTGATGCACAGATACTTTTTCTTTCAGACTGTTTTATTTGATATACTTTATATTTTGGCTTGTTCTGAAATTATGATGCGTGTCTTTAAAATGAAAAGAAGTTGTTAAATCCATAAACTCAAATTAATATATTTTATATAACTAGTTTTGACGCACGTGCGTTGCACGTGAAAATCAAACCATGTACCACACTATTTTAAAAATAATATGAATATTGCTAAATAAAAAATTAGTCACTCTTAAAATCTCTTAGTTACACCTCTAAAATAAACTTTCTACTCCCTTCGCCATAGTGCATTACTTTGTTATTATTGTTTTGTAGTTGTTCTTACTTTTAATATAATAAAATATAAATAAATATTGATATCAAATATAGAAGATATACTAAATTGGATGTTTTAGTTGGAGTATTAGATTAATTTAACATTCATGTTATGGAGTGTTCTAATTTCACTGAACTTTGAGATTGTCAAACGTTTGTAAATCAAAACTTGAGGTTTTAAGAAGAGAAGAATAGAAAACATAAAAAATCGTAGTTTAAAAATGTGAGAAAATCCGTCCATTTATAGTTAAAAATGTGTGGTATTAGTATGTGCATATTGTTTCTTATCATAAAAATATAGAACTGATGAAGCCCCTTTTTTTTACAGCCAACAAAGGGTAGTGTATAAAAAACTGCTCGTGGTGCCTTATAAAAAAGAAGTCACAACCTTTTAGAAAGGTCAAAACTCATCGGAAAAGTCATAAATCTTCGAAAAAGTCGCAACCCTTTAGAAAAGTCACAACTCTTCGGAAAAGTCGCAACCCTATAGAAAAGTCACAACCCTTCAAAGTGGTCACAACTCATCAGGAAAGTTATAACTCTTCAAAAATGTCACAACTCTTCAATGTGAAAAGTTGTCTGACTTTAATATAATACAATTTAATATAATATAATATAACTCATCGAAAAGTCACAACTCTATAAAAAAAGTCACTACCCATCAATGTGAAAAGGTGTATGCATTTAATATAATATAGTGATATAAATATAATATTAAATATAGAATATATAATAAACTGGGTGTTTTAAGTTGGGGGTATTATAGTGATTTAACATAAAGTTAGGGAGTTCATGCTTTTAAGGTAGTATAGATATAAATATAGATAGATAGATAGATGGATATATAGATAGATTTTGGGTTATTCTCATATCTATTACTGGAAGATCTTTATGTCGTTTTTCTCCCAAATCTTCCTATCATATATTAACTTATAAGAAGCTAAGTGGTTCAAACATTTCCCTAGCAAGATATGAATCGCATCCTGAGATTGCATGTAGTGGGACGGACATGAAGGGTAACTTATGTACAACTATTTTATAGAAAAATACAATGTTGAAATAAATAGTCATTGCATCTAAAGAGAGAATAAAAAGAAAACACTGTTGGAACTCTACTTCCTTGGCTAATTTTTTTTTTTTTAATTTGGATAAACGTACTGAAACCTCAGCCAATTTTTTTTACAGATTCTTTTACCTGTCTGTTCTTGTTTTCCTTTCTCATCCTTTTTCTGTTCTGAATAGCAGCGTTTTCCGTATCTACGGACGCTAGATCTCAGCCGCTCTAGAGACCTGGCGCAAACACCAGATTTCACGGAGATGTCAAATTTGGAGAATTTGGATTTGGGCAATTGTATTAATCTTGAAGAGGTTCACCAATCCCTGGGATGTCGCACAAAACTCAAGAGGTTGAATTTGATATATTGTAGACGCCTCAAGTGGTTTCCATATGTTAACGTGGAATCTCTTGAATATCTGGATCTAAAGTTCTGCTCCCGTTTGGAGAAATTTCCAGAGATCTGCGGAAGACCGAGGCCGAACTTAAATATTAAGATGTGTGACTCTGAGATAAGGGAACTGCCATCATATATTGTTCAGTGCCTAACTCTGAGACATTTGGATAATCTTGAAGCTCTTCCGAGAAGCATTGGCATGTTGACAGGCTTGGTTACTCTAGATGTGTCGAATTGCTATAAACTTGAAAGCTTGCCAGAAGATCTAGGAGATTTAGTAAACTTGGAGAAGCTTGATGCCACAGGGACTCTAATTTCACGACCTCCGTCTTCCATCTTCCGCTTGAACAAGCTTACATTCATGAGTTTTGCGAAACAAAGATATAACATAAGCCTCAAAGAGGGAGTGTACTTTGAGTTCCCTCAAGTGAATGAAGGGTTACACTCATTGGAAGATCTGGATCTCTGTTACTGCAATTTAAAAGATGGAGGACTTCCGGAAGACATTGGATCCTTATACTCTTTGGAACACTTGAATCTCCAGGGAAATAATTTTGATCATTTACCTCAAAGCATAGCCCAACTTGGTGCTCTTCGATCCTTGAACTTATCAAATTGCAAGAGGCTTACACAGCTGCCAGACTTCATGGGGATGCCAAACTTGATGACGCTGAATCTCAGTATAATTAACATTGAGCGTTTGCCTCGAAGCATAGAACAACTTAGTGCTCTTCGATCCTTGGACTTGTCATATTGTGAGAGGCTTAAAGAGTTGCCAATCTTCATGGGAATGCAAAACTTGGAGACTTTGAATTTGTCAAATTGTATAAATCTTGAAGAGGTTCATCGTTCCCTGGGACTTCTCAAAAAGCTCTGTACATTAAAAATGACTAATTGTAAACAGCTTAAGAGGTTTCCAGCTCTGTGCATTGATTCTCTTGATTATCTGTGTCTACGGGATTGCTCTAGTTTAGAAAAAATTCCAGAAATCCTCGGAAACATGAAAGCTGAGTTAGAGATTCACATGCTCGACAGTGTAATAAGGGATCTAGGTTTTAGAGGTTTTGAAAACCTTGCAACACTTCCGAGCAGCATTTGTAAGTTGAAAAGTTTGGTCAGCCTAAATGTGTCGGATTGCTCTAAGCTTAAAAGCTTTCCAGAAGAAATAGGAGATTTAGAAAACTTGGAAAATCTTGATGCTAGAGGTACTCTAATTTCACAACCTCCATCTTCCATTGTCCAGTTGAAGAAGCTTAAATTTTTGAGTTTTGCAAAACAAAATTCTGGAGGAGGTCTCGTAGATGGAGTGTACTTTAGTTTCCCTGTGGTGTCTGATGGATTACGCTTGTTGGAGAATCTGAATCTCAGTTACTGCAATGTAATAGATGTAGGTCTTCCGGAAGACATTGGATTCTTATCCTCTCTGAATGAGTTATATCTCTCTGGAAATAATTTTGAGCATTTGCCTCAAAGCATAGCCCAACTTGGTGCTCTTCGGTCTTTGGACCTATCAGATTGCAAGAGGCTTAAAGAGTTGCCAGGTTTCGAAGGGATGCAAAACTTGGCGACTTTGAATCTGTCAAATTGTATGAATCTTGAAGAGGTTCATCATTCCCTGAAATGTCTTGAAAATCTCTGTACATTAAAGTTGACTAATTGTAAAAGGCTCAAGAGGTTTCCAGTTCTGTGCATTAATTCCCTTGAATATCTGAATCTAGAGGGGTGCTCTAGTTTAGAAATGTTTCCAGAAATCCTCGGAAGCATGGATTTGAAGTTAAAGAGTGGGTTAAAGTGCCTAGACTTGAGAGGTTTAGAAAACCTTGTAACACTTCCGAGCAGTATTTGTAAGTTGAAAAATTTGGTGGAGCTAAATGTGTCGGCATGCTCAAAACTTGAAAGCTTACCAGAAGAGATAGGTGATTTAGAGAACTTGGAGTGGCTTGATGCCAAAAATACTCTAATTTTGCAACCTCCGCCTTCCATTGTTTGTTTGAACAAGCTTCATTTCTTGCGGTTCGCAAAACAAAAATCAGAAGTAGGCCTCAAAGCTGGAGTGTTCTTTGTTTTCCCTGCGGTGTCTGATGGATTACGCTTGTTGGAGAATCTGAATCTCAGTTACTGCAATGTAATAGATGTAGGTCTTCCGGAAGACATTGGATTCTTATCCTCTCTGAACGAGTTATATCTCTCTGGAAATAATTTTGAGCATTTGCCTCGAAGCATAGCCCAACTTGGTGCTCTTCGGTCTTTGGACCTATCAGATTGCAAGAGGCTTAAAGAGTTGCCAGGTTTCGAAGGGATGCAAAACTTGGCGACTTTGAATCTGTCAAATTGTATAATTCTTGAAGAGGTTCATCATTCCCTGGGACGTCTCAAAAAGCTCTGTACATTAAAGTTGACTAATTGTAAAAAGCTCAAGAGGCTTCCAGTTCTGTGCATCGATTCCCTTGAATATCTGAATCTAGAGGGGTGCTCTAGTTTAGAAAATTTTCCGGAAATCCTTGGAAGCATGAATGTGAAGTCGGATATTCACATGTTAGATAGTGTGATGAGGGATCTAAATTCCATGTATATCTCACTTCCACGTTCCTTGTCTCAGGATATCGTTTCCTTGCCGAATGACATCTCTGCTTCAGATTCCTTGTCACAAAGAGTGTTTACCATTGTGCATGATGAGAATAAGATCCCAAGTTGGTTCCACCATCAAGGAAAGGATGAAAGTGTATCGATCAATTTGCCTGAAAATTGGTATGTATTGGATAACTTCTTGGGATTAGTTGTATGTTACTCTGGCAACCTAGTTGACACCACAGTTGACTTGATTCCCTTATGTGATGATGGGATGACCAGAAACTAGAATTATCCTTCCTTCCAAATTATGATACAGAATTATCCGACGATTCAGAATGTGATACTGAACCTACGATTCATTTTTTCTTGGTATCTCTTGCTGGCTTATGGGAAACATCTAAGGCAAATGGAAAAACACCAAATGACTATGGGCTTATTACATTATCGTTCTCCGGAGAAACGAAGGAGTTTGGATTCCGTTTGTTGTATAAAGATGAACCAACAGAACATTGCATTGGGACACCATGATGAAGCCAATTGTTCCTCTTCTAAGAAACAAAGCTCTTATTTATAATATTCATTGGAGGAGCTGTCTTTGAGAATCTGCAGCAACAACCAGTCTCTTCAGAAACTTTGCAGCTCTCTCCCCCCAAGCCCAGAATTTTGGCTTAAATATAGGTAATATACCTCATGATTTGTTTTCCCCTAGTTGGTAGTGAAATTCTGTTCAACTCTCTTTTTATGTAATTCTCTCCTATTAGCTACAAAGTCTTCTTCCAATTCTGTTAATAACTTTTTCATTTCTTTTCCTTTTTTTTTCTTTATTCTTTCCCGTACTGACAGGAGCTCATCAATGGTGATGTATGTATCAACAGTGAGTTTTGTTGATTGATTCTCCATCTTGTGTTAAGCCATGATTAACCATGGTGAGTTAAAGGATGTGAACAAGTTTTTTTTTCGATACTCAAATCAGATCTTGGAATCATTCAATCTTCATAAATTCTTACCTTAAAATGTGCTCACAAGTGAATAGAATAATCCTGCATTTTATCCTGGTATTTTTATCACTTATCCCTCATACCAAATAACCCTTAAGGTCATTTGGTTGGGAACAAGTTATCCTGGTTATAATTATCCTGGGATAAGCTATTCTACTATGTATATGGAATAACTTATCCCATCAATATAGTATAAAATTATAAATAGTGGGATAAATAATTCAAACACTACCTAATACCTCCAACCAAACACATGATAAAATTATCCTGCATTTATCCCGAGAATATTATACCTTATACCTCACACCGAACGACTCCATAGAGTATTGGAAACAAATTTCTCTTAAGTTCTATATTATACTCAATTTTGTTTTTCGACTTGTTCATTTGTGGTTCTTTTTACGATTCAATTGGCTCTAAAGTGATTTTCTGAAATCAAGTATTTTTTGTTTCTTTAATTAGTTCACGCACCTTTTTCAGTGAGAATGAAGGACTAGGATTTATCCTTAGAATCAATTATCATATTCATTTTGAAGTATCACTTCAGATGAATACTTCAATTGCTATTTCCATTGTTCAAATTGGGTGATCCGCAATCGGAGTCTTTGATAAGGATGTATATCTAAACCTCTTTGGTTTGCTGTGTGATGTTTGAGCATCAATCCCCAACATTTGGAAAAAAATGGAATAGTTCTCAACTAATCTGTAGATGCTTATATATCATATTACTTCCTCAAGTAAGGGAAACATTCTCTTAGTTCTTCATTTAATTATGTGCTGTATTAATTACAGAACTAGTTTTTCCTCCATGCAGTAAATTTTAGTGGGGTTTTCAGGCCTGTGCAGCTGCTGAGGAGTTTATGCGGCAGTTGCCACAGTTAACTAAGCAGGAGCAAGAGACTAAACTCTGAAGATGTTGATGAAGTGAGCACTCTGAATTTCATTTCTAGAACATAACTTGAATTTTAATTTATAGAACTAAACTTGAATGCCACAGATGCTTACTATTGTGATGGCTATCCAACTAGAAAGAAACTACTCTTGTATGCTCTTCATCAGAAACTGAAGTTCACCATTTTACTTGGAAAATATATTTCATTTTGGAAAGACCAGAAGTTTCTTAAACATTACATAACTTTAAAAGCTTTAGGTGGGACGACTCAGTTTGGCACTTAATCCCTCTATCCTAAATTGAACCTTCACATTTAACTTGTTACTAGGAGTGTTTATCATCGAGCATCCTGAGAAGAAGATCCCAAGTTGGTTCCACCATCAGGGAATGGATAGCTTCTTGGGATTTGCTGTATGTTACAGTGCTTTGTCAAGTTTGAAAACATGGTTTTGAAATTCAGTGTTTGCAAAGCCTTGAGGCCGCTTGACATATACGTCCTCCTTTAGAATCCATTCAGGAAGGCACTGTGCACATCCATTTGATGGAGTGTGAATTCCATATAGGCAGCAACTGATGCCTTGTTACAAATGAGAGAAAATAATGATGAACCAACAGAGCATCTCGTTATGACGGGTACGAGAAGATACGGAAATTGTGAACACCATTACTCCGTGACCAATGAAGCCAGTTAAAATGTCAAATACTCAATAACATTAGAAACAAAGGCCATATTTCTTAAATATAGGTAATATACCTCATGATTTTCTTTTTCCCGTTTGTCATGAAACTGTGCTCTCTCCCTCCTATCATCTACAAAATCTTCTTCTAATATTGATAATTTTTTTATGCTGATTCTTCTTTCTTTTTCCCGTTGTGTTTTCTTTCTTTTTTCCCTTATTGACAGGAGTTCATCAATGGTTGATTTACATATAATCAGTAAATTTTATCAATTGATTCTTCATCGTATATCCGCTTGTGTGAGCCATGATTAACCCAGGTGAGTTGAAGGCTAACATGAAATTAAAATTTTCAATGCTTAGATCAGATTCTGGAATCATGCAACATTAATTCAGTTGGTACCTAAAAGTACTCGCAAATCAATTGGTTGAATTTGAAAATAAGTGCTAAAATGAAAAGAAAATGCTACAAATTGGGGGAAATTTCGATGAAGTAATAGCCACTATTTGAGTTATGGATGCCAGAAATTTATGCTGTCATTTTGAAAAGATTTCAAGAAGTGCAGGCAAGTCACAAAAAAACTGAAAATCCTTGATAGAACCATATGCTCGAATTTCCATATGGACGATAGAGCTGCTTTACCCACAGGAGCACCTTTTTGATTAGTTTACTCACCTTTTCAGTGAGAATGAAGGACTAGGATTTCTCCTTAGTAATCAATTATCATATTTGTTTTGAAGTATCATGGTTTTTTTGGCAGATGAATACTTCAATTGCTATTTCCTTTGTACAAATTGGTTAATTGGAGTCTTTCGTATGGACATGTAGCTAGAATATTTGGCTTTGCTGTGTAATATTTGAGCTACAATCATAGTTGGCAAAAAATGCATAGGTCTCAACTTAATCTGTATCCAGATTCCTCAAGTAAGGGAACATTCTCCTCGATCTAATAATCTCCATTACCCCAAGTAGAGCTTCAATCCAAGACTCAAATAATAGTTATGAAACTTGTTTAAACCATTTCAATATAATTTTCATTTTGGAAAAACCAGAAGTTCCTTGTACGTTACGCGTCAGTTTAACCCTTCTGCATCAAATGTTTTCATGTCGAAAGGTAATGATCATTCTCTAACTTTTGCAATACACTTCCGCAGGAGCCATTTTCATCTTTGTACCAAGTAAAAGGTGAGTTCAATTTGTATACATTTACTGTAAGTCAGTATTCTGCTTTTTTGAGTACTGAGTTTTATATTTTGACTTTGTTGTATGATTTTCATTTGATACCCTCTCAGAATGTTATTGTTGGGATTCTTTAAAAATTGGGCTTCAAAGATCACGTGTAGTGTGATACACAGTTTTGTGTGGGCTCAGAACTTCATTAATCCGTTGTTATTTTGTTCCAGTAAATAATTTGAGTACAGGTATAACAGTTATATTAACAGAAATCTCTGTTTTAAATATAAGTATTTCTCTTGTTATAGCAGGGAGGTTCAATCAAAGATGCAGCACAATGTGAGACGGTGGAGCAAGAGATGCAGGTGAGGTTCAACCTTGCTCATGATCTCCTTCAGTTTTCTTATGCTTCTTTTGAAGGAAAATGCGAAACATAAGAAACCTAGTCTTTGTGTTAACTTTTAATTACAGCAGACAAAATATGTTACCATTTGCAAAAACATCAGATAAATTTCAGAATTATAGCTGTGATAGAGTTAATGGCTATAGCCTATATATGACCTTCCATCTCTTATTAAGCCAAGATTGAATGCACCAATTGTCTGTTGTCTGGCTTGTTAACTTCGATCTCTATAAAAGTAACAAGTAGCATCTATGTTATGATTACTTAGAAGTAGTTTTGACAAGTTTCACTCTTTTGGTTTTGGTTCACGTTTGCAGTGCAAAGTGGGACCATAATTGCTTTGAGAACAACACCGGTAACACTGCCTATGAAGGGGCACATATTTCCTCTGTTTGTTACAGAACAACTAGTGTCTTGGATTACTTAGAGAACAACACCGGTGACACGGCCTATGAAGAGCACATGCTTCCTCTGTTTGTAACAGAACAACTAGTGTCTGGGCCTGAGAAAGAGATTCACGAAATCTTGATAGCCTGGTATTATTATTAAAGGTCATGTCTTCTTCTTTTACTTGGATTTATTGCACTTGAGTCGAGGGTCTTTTGGAAACAGCCTCTCTACCCTCACAGGGTTGTGAACTTGTGGTAAGGCCTGCGTAGCGTACACACTACCCTCCTAGACCCCACTTGTGGGATTCACTGGGTATGTTGTTGTTGATTATCAAATGTCACACTACACCTCTCTTAGGACCAGAATGCTGCATTTTATTATGAACTAAAATCACACCTTCACATTTACTGATGAGTAGCCTGTCCAAAATCCTACTGCAGGTGAATGTGTGAGAAGCAAGAAAACTTCACCAAAACGGGTGGGAGAAAGAAGCCATGGAACTATCAGTAAGTCGCCTCACATCACAAAGCAAACGGAGCAAAGGGAAACTATTTCCAGGAATCGAATGTAGCTTGGTGGTTGAGCAACTATTCTTCCTTTGGATGCAGAGCTCAAATACTTTGACACTATCAAGCAAGCGTAGAGTTTATTGACATCGATCCACTATCAAATCAAATCTACATGTGGTAGAAATAGTTGGTGGATAGGAACTAAACACTGAAACTGGTCAATCCAATCCAGTGTCAAGGGAACAACCAAAAAATAAAATAAAAGTACTGGAGGTATATTTTTTGCAATCTCCACAACCATAAGGGTTTTCACGGCAAGTTTTCGACCAAACTCCAGATTGCATTACCAATGCATTGGGCTGACAAAGCAGGCACTGTTTACCCGCGTTTAAAGCACCTTTGTAATAGTCAGCGTAGTTTTTCCACCCTTCTGGGGCTGTAAATAATCCTCCTAGTGCTCATGCTGCTTATTTTACCCCCACTGCTTTATCTAATGCTACTATGCAATAAAAAATGTTCAACCCTGCTATGTAGCCACTCCGTGTAATAGCTAGTAGGTTAAATATATCATCTTTTCTACCCAAAAAAAAACAGTTGTCAAACAAGAAGAACACGAGTGAAGTCTAGCTGAGCTGTTGGTGACAAAGAAATTACCCTTCTTTCTCTTTGCTTCTTCATCAGCTTGTACTTTTTGTTGTACATTGTGTACAATTTTCTGTAGAGTATGGAGCCACTTTAGGGTAGGTAGGTCTAATTCTATCACAGAAATTTCCTACTACTTACCGCTTTACAGCATTGATACAAGTTGACTAATTCAATTGGAGTAGACCCCATCTTCACAGAAACTTTACAATCTGGTTAAGGGGTCCCGGATACACTAGCAAACATTCAGATCTATACTCCTGCAATTTATTTATCTTGTTCACTTCGTTTTAACCCTAAATCAATATTCAAACCGCTAGTAAATGAATCTAAATATAGTTGAATTAAGTGGGTGTTTGGATTGATCGTTTCAACTAACATGCACACAGTTGGGAAGCTTCACAGAAAGTTTTTTTTTTTTTTTTTCAGGACAGAAAGTTCATTCTGTATTACCGCTAGTATGTGGAAATACTTACCAGTTGACTAGTCCAATAGCAATAATTTAATTCAATTCAATGTTTTTGGCTCCACCCCACTCCTGTATGTCATCTCTCCAAAATATAATGAATTGTTCATATTTACTCTCTAAAAACCCAATCATTGGTCAACAATAACATGTTTTCTCTCTTTTGATCTCCATTGCCAGACAAGAATTCCACCCCCATTACCTTCCAAATCTTCCAAGAATTGATGGCATCATCATCTTCTCCTTCTGAGAGTAATTCACAGTATTCATGTCCTCAACAGAAGTGCAAGTACGATGTCTTTCTAAGTTTTAGAGGCTTAGATACTCGCAATAATTTTACAAGTCACTTGTACAAAGCTTTGACAAACAGGGTAATACTCACCTTTCTAGATGATGAAAGTCTAGAGAGTGGTGATACCCTCTGGATAGAACTAGAGAAAGCTATGGAAGAGTCTCAAGTTGCTGTAATCATTTTCTCAAAAAATTATGCTACATCGAGTTGGTGCTTGGATGAACTAGTGAAGATTATGAAATGCAAGGAAGATAATGGACAAACAGTCATACCAGTCTTCTATGATGTGGATCCATCACATGTTCGATACCAAAGTGAGAGCTTTAAAGAAGCCTTTGCCAGACACGAATCGAGGTATACGGATGAGAAGATCGAAGGATGGAGGACTGCTTTAATTGCTGCTGCAAATATAAAAGGACACAATATCCGTGATAGGTGAGTTTGGATGTGAAATTCTGCTTATTCTCGTCTCTCTTATCTGTATATATCAATAATGTTGTTATTTTTTGTAGGAATGAAGCACACTTTATTGAGGATCTTGTTAATGAAATTTGGCCCAAATTATGCACGACTTCTTTATCTTCTTTGAAAGATATTGTGGGAATAGATGCTCATTTAGAGAAAGTCAACTCCCTTCTAGAGATGACAATCAATGATGTCCGGAGGGTGTGGATCTGGGGAATTGGGGGAGTTGGTAAAACGACAATAGCAAGAGCTATTTTTGATATACACTCATCTAAATTTGATGGTGCTTGTTTCCTTCCGGTCAGTAAAGAAAACAAGCATGAAATACATTCTCTGCAAAGTATTCTTCTCTCTAAACTGGCAGGGGGAAAAGAAAATTGTGTGCTTGATAAGGAGGACGGGAGGGACTGGATGGCTCGTAGACTTTGTAGGAAGAAGGTTCTAGTTGTGCTTGATAACATAGATCATGATGACCAACTGAAATACCTTGCAGGGGATCTTGGTTGGTTTGGCAATGGCAGCAGAATAATTGCAACAACTAGGGACAGGCATTTCACAAGGAAAACTGATGCTGTATATCGTGTGACTACACTACTTGAACATGATGCAGTTAAGTTGTTCAACCAATATGCCTTCAAAGATGAAGTTCCAGATAAGTGTTTCGAGGAGATGACGTTGGAGGTAGTACGTCATGCTCAAGGCCTTCCTTTAGCCCTGGAAGTGTGGGGTTCTTCCTTTCGTGAGAAGAATATTATTAGGTGGAGAAGTGCTGTTAACGGATTAAAGAAAAACTTTAATTCAAAAATTCTTGGAATACTCAAAGTAAGTTATGATGGGTTGGAGCCCAAAGAACAAGAGATATTTCTAGATATTGCATGCTTCTTAAAAGGGAGAGAACAAACCAAGATCAAAGAAATTCTAGAGAGCTGTGATTTTGAAGCTGCTGATGGATTGGGGGAGTTAATTGACAAATCTCTTGTGTTCATCTCTGAAAAAGATACGATTGAAATGCATGACTTAATACAAAAGATGGGCAAACACATAGTGACAGTGCAAAGGGAAGAACTCAGCAGACTATGGCTCACTGAAGATTTCGAAGAATTCTCAAAAGCAAGTATACAAGTAAGTGAGGCCAAAACTGACCTTACCGATCCTCGATCTGTTAGGCACTTGATCATCGATTACTTTTTATTTAAAAGATGACAGTTATTGGTGTTGTTTAAATTACAGTTTCCTTCTATCACAACATGAAAACTTTTCGACTCAACTCTAAAGAACTTCTCAAGAAAATGCACTACTACAAAATAGAATTACAAAATTAATTGCTCAAAGTATTTCTCTTAAGTAACATATTTCTTGAGAAAGACCTAACTAATACTGTACCTTGATTTTTCTAGTGGCACTAGTTATTCAAGAACTTCAAGTGCAATAGTAAATAAACGGAACATGAGAAATTTGGCATTGCGAGGAGTGAGAAAGTAGTCATACTGAGTGCGGATTTTATTTATGCAGATATTTGAAGTTATACTTTGTAGACTAATGATTCTTTTGTCAGGGGGCCAGGTCAATTGAAGCAATCTGGGTACAAGAAATTCAATACCTAAGCTTTAGGGAAAACGCCATGAATGCTGTGAAAAACCTTAGGATATTATACATCAATGGTTTTAATACACATGATGGCTCCAATGATCAGTACCTTCCCAGCAAGTTGCGTTGGTTTGACTGTTGTAAATATCCTTGGGAATCATTGCCAGAAAAATTTGATCCTGACAAGCTTGTTCATCTTGATCTCCAGCAGAGTTCACTGCTTCATTTATGGACTGAAACAAAGGTACAATAGCTGAATTCAATTTTAATTTTCTTTTGATCAAATCATCATCATATCATACTCCTAACCTCAAAGTTGGATTATCATTTTGCCCTTATCTTATTCCTAAAATAAATTAAATATTAATATCTATTTAATTAATTAAATATTGAATAGTGAGTAATAGTTATATTTAAATTCATGCATCAAAAGATTTTAATGCAATCATGTATTCACGTACTACTTAAATCTGGGTAATGAAGAGTCTAATAACCTTCAATCTTAATCTGTAAGATAAGTGGGGGTAACTATTAATTTATTTTCTTCAAATTATTTAAAAAAAATAAAATTCATTTAATATTTATTTTGGGATTCAATGAATTTTGACTGTTCGTACTGTGGTAATTAACACTCTTATTTCCAGCTAGGCTTACAATTCAATACTTATTATTAAATTGTAAGTTATTATTAGCAAGAAAAAACCAACAATCTTTACATCTTCCATGTAGTAATAGTGATGATTTTTCATAATCATAGTTACTATGAATTTTGTAATAATTAGTCAAAATGATTTTCCATTAAACATTTAATGTATTTGAATTCTTTTACATATTTTATCCTTAGATTATAGTTTTATTTCTACATTACATTTAAATGTTATAAATTATTTAATAAATTAAATATTAAATTACCACTAATTCTTCATTATGTAAATGTATTTAATTCTCACTAATTATATTCATTATGTTTTTAACTCTCATCTCTCATCGATAATCTCAAATGGATTAATATCATATTTATGACAACTCTTTGTGTTTCTCAATACTATCCTATAAATAGTGACATTTGACACAATAATGTACACACTTAAACCAATTGGAATAAAAATTAGAAAATCTCTATGCTCTCTTCTCTCGTCTCTTTTTATTTGTTTAGTTTAATATTTATGTTTTTTGTTTGTTATTGTACAACTTTTTGTTGTTGTGTTGTTATTATTATTGAGAATTTACCGAGGTTTGTTGTTTCGTATACATTAGTCTAGCATGTGGTATTTTAGTATCCTCATTTGAATATTGAATTTGTGCAATAGTTAGTTATTTTTACTTTATTGCACTTTTAGTCAATTTTTTAGTTAAAGGTATATTCTTTTTATTAGGAAGATATATCTAGCTCCTATCGAAACAATGATGAATTTTTTCCCCGTAAATATCAAAGATTTGAAGGGGATAAAATGTCATTTGCAATACAAATTTTGGAATAAACGTGCAATGCACGTACCCAGATCTAGTACATCAAAGTTGACGATAACTTTCGGATAGACATCTTAACTAGACCATTCATACACCTTTTATTGATGAGTTAATGGTAAAAACACACCTAAAGTATCCCAATTTTTAAAGTTTCATTCTTGAACTAGCCAAATCGAAATCTACCTTAATTTTATGAGAATTCTTTCACCTGATATTTCTTGTTTTCCTATCTCATTCCTTTTCTGTTCTGAATGGCAGAAATTTCCTTCCCTACGGAGGCTAGTTCTCAGCGGCTGTGAAAACCTCAGGGGAACACCAGATTTCACGGATATGCCAAATTTAGAGTATTTGGGTCTGGAAGAGTGTAGTAATCTTACGACGGTTCACCATTCCCTAAAAGATTCCAAAAAACTCAAGAAGTTAAATTTGAGAGATTGTAAAAGGCTTGCGACATTTGAATTTGTCAGCGGGGTGTCTCTTGAATATCTAGATATACAAGGTTGCTCTGGTTTAGAGAAATTTCCAAGCATCAAGGAAAAAGGGAAGCGGAAGAAAAGGATTCATGTGCAATGCTCTGGGTTAAGTGAACTACCATCAGCTATGATTGAGCACCAATCTAGTCTTACAAATCTAGATTTGAGTGGCATGAAAAACCTTGAAAAACTTTCACGCAGCATTGGCAAGTTGAAACATTTGGTGATGCTAAAAGTGTCCTACTGCTCAAAACTCAGTAGCTTGCCAAAAGAGATAGGTCATTTAGAAAACTTGGAGGAGCTTGATGCCAGCTATACTCTAATTTCACAACCTCCGTCTTCCATCTTCCGCTTGAACAAGCTTAAATTATTGACTTTTGCAAAACAAAAATCAGAAGCAGGCCTCGAAGATGGAGTGCACTTTGTCTTCCCTCCGGTGAATGGAGGGCTACACTCATTGGAAGATCTGGATCTCAGTTACTGCAATTTATTAGATGGAGGACTTCCGGAAGACATTGGATCCTTATCCTCTTTGAAAGAGTTGAATCTCAGCTACTGCAATATAATAGATGGAGGACTTCCGGATGACATTGGATCCTTATCCTCTTTGAAAAAGTTGAATCTCAGGGGAAATAACTTTGAGCATTTGCCTCAAGGCATGGCCCGACTTGGTTCTCTTCAGTCGTTGAACTTATTAGATTGCAAGAGTCTTACACAGCTGCCAGAATTTATACCGCAATTAGGCACAATATATGCCGATCGGAGAAATGATTCGATCTATAATTCGTTGTTTCATAATATCTCATCATCATCAGTGCCGGGCTCAAGATCTTTGCTCAGGAGGTTCGAAGTATAAATAAGAAGTTAAGGTGGTAATGTAAGTGCGCGGTGAGCGTAGTTGCCGAGGAACAAAGATGCATTGATAAGAATTTTAGTGGATCGACTGTATTACATAAGTTAATTCCTAAAACACGTGAAAATTAAATGATGAAAAAGGGAGTGAGACAGGGAATTGTGCTAAATTTAACTCACTTTATTATAGCGTATTAAACATGTCTTTTTACTTTTATCATGCTCCATCGAGCATTCTTAAAATTTCTTGTGCTTTTTTTACTTTTATTTTGTAATGTTTTACTTTATATTTCACTTTTTAAAAATTTTAAATTAGTATCTATTCAATCAAATATTACTATGAAAATCGTCGAGATTCTCTAAAAGTGTGTAAGAATAGAGTTACTAATATTATAATGCATATTTAGAAGATAAATAAATAGCATCGACAATTTTTTTAGTTCATATAATTCAATTTACTAGGTTAGTCATAATTTGTAAAAAAAAAACAAATAACGAATAAATCAAATAAGTTTAGTTTCCATCTCTCTAAAATAGAATTAAAAATATAAAAGAAATTTCATGAATTCTATTAAATTAATATTTTTAAAAGTACATGTTGACGATATTTAAGTTTCTTCATTCAATTACATCTAATTTACATTTTTTTTAAAAATAAATTATATTTCTATCTCAATTTCAAGTTAAATATAATTCATCATTTTAAAAAAAAGTTGTTCAAACGTATATAGAAAAAAGGGTTACGTTGAAACAAATAGAATAATAGATATAAAAAGATAAAATATAAAAATAAAAAGAATGTATACTAATAAATTTAAACAAAAACAAATTAAAAAGAAGAAATGGAATGAAAGGGAAAAAAAATGAAAAAGAAGAAGGTCTAAGCCCAAAAGTTCCATTTTCCAGGGGCATTCCATGAACCACTTATCCACTGAGCCAAGTCTATCCTTTGATTTCAGGGTTCATTTTAATATATACACACATAAAATCAGAATTTGACGTTATATATATAGTGTAACTTTTTGACGAGGAGGTTCGGGTGAAACCCCTAGGCTCCACCTAGGTCCGCCCTTGCTCATCATTCCAGCATGATATCTGTGCTTCAGATTCCTTGTCACTAAGAGTGTTTACCAATGAGAGGGAAAATATCCCAAGATGGTTCCACCATCAGGGAAAAGATAAAAGTGTATCAGTCAAATTACCTGAAAATTGGTATGTGTGCGATAACTTCTTGGGATTTGCTGTATGTTACTCTGGCTGCTTAATAGAAACCAGAGCTCAATTGTTATGTGATAAAAGGATGCCGTGTATCGCGCAGAATCTTGCTTTATCCAACCTTCAGAAGAATTTCCAGAATCTGCTATTCATTTTTTCTTGGTACCTTTTGCTCTCTTATGGGATACATCTACGGCAAAAGGAAAAACACCAAATGATTATAGGCATATTATGATATCTTTTTCTGAATCTAAGCTTAGCGTGTTGTTTCAAATGAGGGAAAATAATGATGGACCAACAGAACACTGAGTGATGAAAATGAGGGGTCAATATGATGAAGCCAAATGCTTTTCTTCTAAGAAACAAAGGTCACAGCTCTAATATTTGTCTTTGAGAATCTGCAGCAACAACCAGTCTCTTCACAAATTTGCAGCTCTTGTCTCTCTGCTTCTGCTGAGCCATGGTGGGTTAACTGATGTGAACAAGCTTAAATTTTTGATACTCCAATCAGATCCTAGGATCATACGATCTTAATTCAATTCGTACCTTAAAGTAGTTGTAAATCAAGAATTTGAACTTAAAAATTAGTAAACTCTAAAATGAAAAGGTGAATACTTCAATTGATGCCAAATAGTTAGTTTTTCAATTTGAAAAGATGTCAGTTAGAAAGATAAATAGAGCTAGCACTTGCTATAAGGGATTCTTACTATAGGTGTTGGAGTCAGTCTGTCTGAGTTTGTAGTTGCTTCTATATCAACATTAATTCCTCAAGTAAGGGAAACATTGTTTGAGTTCTTCGTCTGATTATGTGCTGCATTAGCCACAGAACTAGTTTTTCCTCCATGAGGTAAAATTTTGGTGGGGTTTTCAGGTCTGTGCAGCTGCTGAGGAGTTTCCGCGGCAGTTGCACTGTTAACTAAGCAGGGGCAAGAGACTGAAGATGTGATAAAGTGAGCATTTTTGGACCATAGTATTAACGGCATGGGAGTTTTTGGATCAAAGTACTGTCAGGAGTGATGTTTTTATTCAATTTCGCTTAGTTTAAGGACATTTTTGAACTTTTATCCTTTTTTTTTTCTTTAATTGAAGTGACAGCTTGTGGCGTATATTGCGATATTGCAAATTGCAGAAATAGACAATAACAAGTAAAAAATTATGTAAAATATCGCATGAATATCGTTTTGGCGTATTTTCTAGCTTTCACACACTATAAATAGAGTGAGATTACTCTTCATGCCACGCTTGACACTGTTTGGGATTTCAAATCGAAAATATTATAGATCTTAATAGGTGAAAGAAAGTCTTTTTCCTTTTAACTTTCTCATTCAATTTTCCTCTTTTTTTCTTGATTTCCTTTAATTCCAAACTAAGGGTAATGAATTGTGAATTAAATTGTTTGACCATCCGAACTTTTAATCAAATTTTGTAAATCTATCTTTAAATATTTATTTGACTATACATTTGACTTGTTTGACCACATATTAAATGGTTTGATCATATATTTTGAAAATATATCTTCAATATTTTTCCAATCATGGACCAATTTTTGAGAGAAATTTCACTTCCACCTACAAAACTGTAAATTTTTTTCCAAGACCCTCCTTGTGACCTTTGAATCAAATTTTGTAAATCTATCTTTAAATATTTGTTTAACCATACATTTAACTTGTTTGACCATATGTTTTGTAAATTTGTCTTCAATTTAATTCCAATTATGGACAAATTTTTGAAAGAAATTTTATTTCCACCCACAAAACTGTAATTTTTTTCCAAGACCGTCCTTGTGAATTTTTAATCAATTTTTGTAAATCTATCTTTAAATATTTATTTGACCATACATTTAACTTGTTTGACCATATATTTTAAATTGTTTGACCATATATTTTGAAAATCTATGTTAAATTTTTTTCCAATTATTGACCAACTTTTGAGAGAAATTTCACTTACACACACAAAACTCTAATTTTTTTCCCATGACCGTCCTTGTGAATTTTTAATCAAAATTTATAAATCTATCTTTAAATATTTACTTGACCATATATTTTGAAATTCTGTCTTAAATTTTTTTCCAATTATGGATCAATTTTTGAGAAAAAATTCACTTCCATCCATAAAACTCTAATTTTTTTCCAAGACCATCCTTGTCTGAGCAAATTACATATACAAAAATTAATAATAATACATTTATTAACTATTATTTCGATAAACAACTAAGCAACATAATTTTTTTTATCGAAATAAGTTACGTATTTGACTGATCGACCCGGCACAAAAAGGCCCAAAATAATTCGACCCACTAAAGCCCAAATTAGAAAAATAGCGCCAAATACCTTTACGTTTGCAAAATCCATTTTCTCTCTCATTCATCTCTGTTGCAACAAAATTCTCTCACAAAAAACCAAAAAAAAGCTCTGCAAAAAGGTAAAATTCTTCTTCTTCTACTGTCATTCTTCACATTTTTTCTGTGCATTTGATTGTATAAACATAGAAAATTCATTTGTGCATTGAAACCCTAGAAAAACAACGATCTTTTTTGTTTTTTTTGAATATAGAAAGAAGTTGCTATGGATGGTTATGCAAAAATGAATGCTGCGATCGCTAAGGCTGAGAAGGAAGAGTGGGCGCAGGAAGAGATTGATCGGATGCCGTTCGGACAGCGAATGAACTCACTGATGGGCAAGAGCAACCGCGGTGCGAAAGCTTCTTCCAGTGGCCGTTCTACTCAAGGAACTGCACAAGTGTTGAAGTGAGTTTGTTTTTTTCAGTTTAATTAAGTTTTATGCGTTGAATTTTCTATTTGGGAATCAATTTTGATGAAATAGAGCTAGTTTACAGTTTTAAAAATAATGGTGAAAGAAGATTCCTGCAAAAGATGATTTTTTTTTTGGCTATTTAATTGTGTTTAGTTTGCAGTTTTGGAAGTAGAAAGTAAAGGGAAAAGAAAATTAAGATGTACAGCTGTAAAAGATGGAATTTTAAAACAAGAACTGTTGTAGTGGTTTTTAGTGTTCAATTCATAGTTTTGGAGGTATATAACAAAAGGGAAAAAAATTCAGGGAAGAGATAGCAGAGATACTGTTCAACAAATGGAACTTGATAAAAAAAGATGGGAGTTTTTGTAGCTGTTTTATTGTGTTATGTTCACAATTTTGTAAGTGAAATAAAATTAAAACATAATATTTGTAATCCGTGGCTTTTACCTACTCCACTATTTTAACTGCATCTCTTTGTTATTTCTAACAATTGGATATGTCAAGCTCATTATGCTATGTTTTTTTTTCCTTGTATTGCTCAAGTGTCCGACTAAAACAAGAAAAGAGGGTAAAGGCAGGTTAGAAAATGAATGGTTTGTCCAATGTAGGAAGACTAAATAATTAACCAGCCAGGAGTGAAGTGGGATGAGAAACTCTAGGGAAAAAAATTATTTTGATGGATACAGGAAGTAACGAAGGGAAAACAAAACCCTTAAAAAGCTAGTGAAAGAGTAAAAGAAGTAGAGTAACTTTCTTTAGAAAATACTTTGAAATATGAGGACTACCCAGACTCTTAAAAAGTCTCTGGCACATTCTCCCACTAGTGCATTCTGCTTGGTCACCGAACTAGTCCAAAGTAAAAAATCTCGATCATCTAGAAATACCAAGTAGAAACTAATTTATAGATATATACAAGCATGTGGCGATGTTCTCCCTAATGACAGTAAATTGACCAAAGTCCATACATACATCAATTTAGATTATGCGTATAATTTTTTGTTTTTGCCACAATTGCTTTGGTTGTTATAGCTTGGTGGTACCTCTTGTTGCTTTCCTTCATTAGTTGGGAAAATGTTTCAAAACTTTTTCCACAGAAAATCTTTCGATTTTGTCACCGTTGTTGAGTCTCCCACATTGGCTAAGGGACGGGGGACTTGCTCTCTTTATATGGAGTGGGCAATCCTCATCTCTTGAGTTAGCTTTGGGGTTGAGTTAGGCCCAATGTCCATTTTCTTTATCATGATATTAGAGTCGAATCCATCTCAATTCTTTGTTTCACTGATGTTGGGCCCCCAATTGTATTGTTCATGCTCTGGTTGGCAGGTGGGGGTGTCGAGTCTCCCACATCGGCCTAGGGATTGGGGACTTGATCTCTTTATATGGCTTGGGCAATCCTCACCTCTTGAACTAATTTTTAGGATTGAGTTTGACCCAATATTCATTTCTTTATCAATCCTTACAAAATTTTCTGAAAAAAGTGGTGTACATTTTGCATTTAACATTGGTGGTAACACGTGCAGGTCTTCAGTTGATACCGTTGTGAAAAAGGAAGATGAATGTGATTCACAGGTATTAATCCCAATATTCATTTCTTTATCAGTCCTTAAATTGACTGACTTCTTGTAAAGGCTTCCTTGACTGACTAATTTATTGTGCATACATGAGGGGATAGGAATACAAATTACTTCCCTAAGATGACCAATGTTCACTAGAGACACACCACTATTGAAAGTTTAGAATCTAATGGTACTGTTTGGAGAATGAGGTGGATAGTAGAGATGCAACTTTAAATTTTGATGAAGCACTCTACACTAACTCTAACCATTGGAGACCAGAGTGGTCTATAGAAAACATGTCTGCATTATCGGAGGAGGAAGGTATGTGGATGCAAATACTATTTGATGAAAAGGATATTATGTGGGTGATCAGGGAATGTAATGGGGACAAAGCGCTGAGACCAGATGGGTTTAATATGGGGTTCTACAATAAATGTTGAGGAAGATCTAATTAGGGCAATAAATTTCACTTCCATGAGTTTTTTGAAAGAAGTTCCAATGCCTCTTATATTGTGTTAGTCCCCAAAAGAGCTGGAGGAAAGGAGGTGAAGGATTATAGGCCTATAAGTTTGATTGGTAACTTCTATAGAGCGGTGTCCAAACTTTTTACTAACAACCTTAAAATTGTTGTGAGTAGCTGGTCTGCCTTTGCGAGAGGAAGGTAGATTACAGATGCATCACTCATTGCGAATGAGTGCCTTGATTCTAGACCTCGACAGAAAAAACTAGGTATTTTGTGTAAATTGGATATTGAGAAGGCATTTGACACTTAATCAACATGTTAAGGCAAGTGGTTTTTGGATAAAATGGATCAATTGGATCCACTTTTGCATTTCTACAGTAAAACCGTTCATCATCATCGATGAATCCCCTAAAGGTTTCTTTGTTACCCAGGAAGGCTTAAGACAAGGACAGCCTCTCTTTCATATATGTCACCTTGGTTATGGAAGGCCTTAGTAGAATGTTTGCGCAGTGTTGCAAGGATGAAATGAGGTTTTACTTAAAGTCTGAGGATAAGGGAGAAATGAACGCAACGCACCTTTTTTTGTTCACAGTTGTGTCCAAACTTCGTGCTAATAAACTTAAAATTATTATGAGTAAGTAAGCTAGTGTCACCTACCCAGTTGGCCTTATGAGGGTAAGGCAGATTCCATATGCATCATTCATTGCAAATGAGTGCCTTGATTCTAGACTCCTAGGAAAAACCAGGTATCTTGTGTGAATCAGGTATTAAGCCAGTGTTTGACAATGTGCACTGGAATTTCAACATGTTTAAATGTCAATGGGTTTTGGGAAAAAAATGGATCAACTGGTTACCATCTGCATTTCCACAGTTAGCTATTCTTTATTATCAATGGTTCCCCTAAAGGTTTCTTCGCTATCCAGAAAAAATTACTAAGAAAGTGTTTGACAATGTGCACTGGAATTTCAACATGTTTAAATGTCAATGGGTTTTGGGAAAAAAATGGATCAACTGGTTACCATCTGCATTTCCACAGTTAGCTATTCTTTATTATCAATGGTTCCCCTAAAGGTTTCTTCGCTATCCAGAAAAAATTACTAAGAAAGTGTTTGACAATGTGCACTGGAATTTCAACATGTTTAAATGTCAATGGGTTTTGGGAAAAAAATGGATCAACTGGTTACCATCTGCATTTCCACAGTTAGCTATTCTTTATTATCAATGGTTCCCCTAAAGGTTTCTTCGCTATCCAGAAAAAATTACTAAGAAAGTGTTTGACAATGTGCACTGGAATTTCAACATGTTTAAATGTCAATGGGTTTTGGGAAAAAATGGATCAACTGATTCCCATCTGCATTTCCATAGTCAAGCTGTCCTTTATCATCAATGGTTCCCCCAAAGGTTTCTTCGCTATCCATAAAAAATTAAGACAAGGAAAGCCTCTCTCTATTTTTTTTAAAGCCTTTGTTATGGAAGGCCTTAGTAGAATGTTTGCGCAGTGTTGCAAGGATGAAATGAGGTTTTACTTAAAGTCTGAGGATAAGGGAGAAATGAACGCAACGCACCTTTTTTTGTTCACAGTTGTGTCCAAACTTCGTGCTAATAAACTTAAAATTATTATGAGTAAGTAAGCTAGTGTCACCTACCCAGTTGGCCTTATGAGGGTAAGGCAGATTCCATATGCATCATTCATTGCAAATGAGTGCCTTGATTCTAGACTCCTAGGAAAAACCAGGTATCTTGTGTGAATCAGGTATTAAGCCAGTGTTTGACAATGTGCACTGGAATTTCAACATGTTTAAATGTCAATGGGTTTTGGGAAAAAATGGATCAACTGATTCCCATCTGCATTTCCATAGTCAAGCTGTCCTTTATCATCAATGGTTCCCCCAAAGGTTTCTTCGCTATCCATAAAAAATTAAGACAAGGAAAGCCTCTCTCTATTTTTTTTAAAGCCTTTGTTATGGAAGGCCTTAGTAGAATGTTAGTAACGGCATGCAAGGATGCAATAAATGTATTAATCCAAGTCTGAGGTTCAGGCACACCTTTTTTATGCAGATTCTCTGGTTTTCTGTGAGCCTAATAGAGAGAAGATTTTTACTTGCATGTGATTCTTTTGATCTTTGAAGCAGTCTCTGCTCCGTATCAATAATTCCAAGAGTGTTCTTTATTGGGTTAATGATGTTTGAAGCATACTGGAAATGTTGGTATACTGAGGTGCATCAGTAGGTTCTTTCCCTAATAATTATTTAGGCCTTCCTTGGAAATGCGTTTTGGAAAATAAAAGTTCCTAGGAAGGTGTAATGTTTTGCTTGTTGATGCAAAAGGAGCTTGACTTACACAAGATAATCTTTAGGAAAGGGAATTAATATATGCAGTAGGTGTTTGCTTTGTGAAAAGCAGGTAGAGGACATCAAGAACCACTTTCTCCACTGTCAGTTTACTTCAGGGATATGGAGTTTCCCCATTTTTAGTGTCTTGGTAGTTTACTTGGCAATGCCAAAGACAACAAAAGAGTTATTACAATGTTGGCATCCAAGAGTCAGAGGTCATGCCAGCAGTGATATGGTGGAGTTATTGGAAAGAAACTAATGCAAGAGTTCTTAGAGAAAAGCTGGATCTCTAATTAGTATGAAACACGTATGTATATCTTCTTTATTTTTTTGGTATAACATGGCTATAGTAGATGCCATGGATGCCATGATTGACTTTCTTAGCTCATTACACTTTCTGTAATCTAACCCTTTTGTAATCACTGGCCAGCACGCTCTTGTTACTGAAATCTATGTAATTTCTTTTAACAATAAAAAGAAAAAGAAAAAGAAAAAGAAAAAGAAAACTATGTAAATGAAGCTGAATCCATACTAGTTGCAAAATCCTTGTAAGACGAATAATGAGGGATTTTGCTCTTTTTCAAACTGTATATATGGCTTCATGCTGATGATTCATATAATATTACCTTTCAAAATATGTGTTCTGAATTGATTCTTCAATCAGAAATATGTATTTTCAACATGCGCGACTGCAAAGTTCTTATGCTTAATCAAAATATTTCCACTCCACGGCTGTGCTAAATCTTGTTGCTACTTATCTATGCTCAGCCGCCGTTGACATCGGTTTGCGAACAATATGCTACAATTTTTTAGGTACTCGGAGAATATTTTTTCTTAGCTTCTCGGGCTAATAATTTTTGGGCTGGATTATAAGCAATAAAAGTAATTAGTAATATTCTTCAAGTTCTTTTTTCCACCGTCATAATCATGTTTTTACATCTTGCAACTAAGGCAGTTCTCCTTGAAGCTTGGCCATGAAAATTGGTATATGTTCGACCTTAGCTCAGGGAAGAGCAGGGGAACATCCCTCTTGGTTGCTGGTTCAAATCCAGCAGGTCGAATCCTATATTTGTTTCAGAACTCTTTACATAACTATGTTAGTCTGCTATGCGATTTTCCTATGTGATTATTTGGCTCAATTGATTTACTGCATTCCTTGAAGGAAAACAACATCATTAGCTTAATAGTTCTCCCTTTCTCTTTATCTCTCATGGATGTTTGGTCCGGAGAGAAGAAGCTATGGAAATTATCTTTTTAATAGTTCCGGAAATACTTATTTACCAGTATCTTTTCCCACCGAACTGCTTTTTTGTTGGACAATATTCTCCCAGAAGAGGAAGGAAAAGTGGAATTTAATGCCAGTTATGTTACTGCCTGTCCATATCTTGTTATTTCCTTTTTTAATAAGTCAACTGAAGAAGTTGCCAATTTCTGTATGTTGTGCAGGATAACCCTTCCAATTTTTCCAGCTTACTCATGGATGACAAGATTTCTCAAAGTGCTGGGAAAAAGAAAGTTAGTTCTCCTTTATCGGACCTTGTACATGTCAAGGTTGAATCTGTGGGTAACAATATGGTTGAAACTACTGTGAAGAATGAAATGGGTAATTTTCCCAATAGTAGCATGGTTCGGGTGAAAAGTGGAGTTGGAATTACCTATGAGTTTACTGAAGACGAACTGGATAATATGGCGTTATCAGAGCGAATGCAGCTATACTCTAAGAGAAGGGCTCCTTCATTCAAGATAGGTAGAGTTGTAGAGTGCTCAAGCAAAATAGCTTCTTCTGTCTCTGATTGCGCACCCATTTCAGCTGTGCCAGCCAAACCACTAAAAGTTTGCCCGCCACGGAAACAAAGGAAAACTGCCACGTAAAATTTCTTTTTGCTGACTTTTTACTCTATATATGTATATATCAATTTGTATATGTCTGCATTTATTATGGATGGCCACTGGAACCTCAACAGACACATGCTCGCATGTTTGTGTATGTATTTATGTATACTGTACACATTTAATCCATATCTTTTTCCTACAAACTGCAGAGATTCAGTTCAAGCAGCAATGGAGGAAGATGCTCCTGGACTCTTGCAGGTATTTTCCCATCGAATTGCCTAGTTAAAAATCAGATGGCTCATAGTATCGATCTTTGCAGGTATTACTTGAAAAAGGCGTAAGCATCGATGAGATGAAGCTTTATGGGAAAAATGAGAGTAATGAGCCTCTTGATGACTTGTCCTCTGAAGACAACTTCTCAGAGCTTCAAGCTGTTATATCTAAGGTATGCCATACATGTGCTCATGATCTTTCTTGTCACTAATTGAGGAGGAAAGCTGCCTACATTCATAAGTGTCTGGATTACCTGTTTCCTGCTGAAGCATGCAATAGATTTTAGTCATTCAATGATCCGGAAAATGTTACTGATGGTTAGTTCAGGAATTAGGCCCTTCTTGAGTGTCTTAGCTGTGATATTTTTACATATCAATGATTGTCCCTTCTCAAATAATTTACTAGTCGAAATTACTATTATTGATTATCTGCCATGCTTGCTTATGATTGGCAGTTGATTATTGATCATTGTGGGTTCAGGATATGGATTGATATTTTGAATTGGAATGTCAAAATCATGGAGTTATGAGTTAATAATTTGAAATTGAAGTTACTATTTGTCTATTGCACAAATTGTATGATTCAGTTTAGAGGCTTTCAGACATTAATACTAAATTGTAATAGACTTATTCTTGAAATCTATTTCAATTATGGTTTTAGTTTACAACTTCCGCTTCAATTTTCATATGATATGCTATGCCAAATGTTAGCTTGGGATCACATGGAGAGAGGTGTGTTTTAGATAAATAAAGCGATAGACATGGAGAAAGAATCAAATGCATTTTGATATATTTTAATGTGAAGCAGTGATTTTAAGCTGTAAACCTTTTGTTTTCTTTTGTGAACTGAAGTCATTCATGTCAATTAACGAAATTGTCGAAGTGATCATCAATACTTTAGGATTCTGAAATGGAAGAGAAAATAAGAGGGAACTTGGCTTAATTATTCCCTCAAGCTATTGGGGGTTTAAATAACCGAGTTTACATGTCCTAAAAAAGGAAAGAAAATCTATGCAAATCAATACCTAATTACAATAGGAGTAAATTAGGCTACCGATTATATACCTTCAAGCTGGTGCATACAAATTATATGTACCAAGCTTGTTCACATTTACCAGTTTCAAAAAAAATATGTACCAAGCTTGCTATAGATATAACTTGTTCGGGGATCGGCTAGGGACTTGGTGAATATGTCTGCAAGCTGATCACTTGACGCACAAACCTTGTGATGATGTCTACTGAGAGGTTGAGAGTACTTCCTCTCTTGAAAAATGACAATCAATCTCATATGTGCTTGGTCCTCTTTTGAAACTCTGGATTCGATGCAATGTGAAGTGCAACTTCACTTTTGCACACAAGTTCCATTTCTTTATTCTCTCCGAATTCCAACTCCTTCAATAGTTGCTTGATCTATATGAGTTCACATGCCACAACTGCTATAATCCAATATTCTGCTTCTGCACTAGATCTACCAACCACATTTTGTTTCTTACTTTTTCAAGACACCAAATTTCCCCCGACTAGAACACAATATCCAGAAGTGGATTGTCTATTAGAGGGCGACCCTGCCCAATTGGCGGAGCAGTGTCCGCCTCACCAAAAAGTGGTCAGAAAATAGTGTAGCAGGTATAGATTTGCTTGGAATCACAAGGCGACCCTGCTTGAAAAGGCAGATCGCCAGAAGTGGGAAAAGCTAGCAGTCGCCTGGAAAATCAGATCTGATGACAGGAAGTGGTTGGAATCGGGTGGAAATTGGATCAATAGTATCGGAATCAACATGCGAGTGTATTTTGAAAAATGAAACTTGCCGGAAGGAGGCCAGAACAATGCTCACACGCTGGCGCGTGGGTAGATCTCATCGGAACTGGCTGACTATCTGGCGGTGCATGGATGGTATGTTCAGGGCGACACTGGTTGGGGTTTGGTTGCTGATGTCTTCTGTTTCTTTACCTTATGTGCTATTGCAACTTTTAGTGGATCACGCTTTTGTTTTCCCCTATTTCCTTCATACTATTTGATTCATGACGGTGGTTCCTTAGCCAATTTGCACACACCTCGCTTGTTTCACCGGGTATCTGCTACCTCCCACTAATATATGTACCGGGTAACTCTGAGCTTAGGCAAATGGGAAAAATTACCTAACTTTCTTTTCCTTACCTAGGTTTAACTTGAAACCCCATGTATTCCCTTTGTACTATTTACAATAGGCTATTTTGAAATAGTTTTGCACCTGACTGTCTCAGAACGCACTTAGTTCATTGCTGGTTCTTTCTTTTTTGTTTTACTAGTGATCTTGCCCCCGCTTCATTCAGTCATTAAAAGAACAACAACAACAACATATCCACTGAAGTCCCATAAACTAGGGGGGTCTAAGAAGGCAGAATGTACGCAGACCTTACCCCCTACAACAATGAAATCAGATCTGATATGCTATTTAACTGTTTTAAGAAATTAGATCAAATAAAATAATCCGTTGATTCTCAAATCACTTAGAATCGAGGGATTAGATTGCTAGTTTGTTTGTTTTTCTCTACTATAAATTTGTACGATGAATATGAATGTACAATTTTGGTACCAAAACTTATATATCAGAGCAACTTTATTCTTGTGTTGCTTATGACTAAATCAACATTTTCGGCTATGACACCCAGCGGCATCGATAGAAGTCGAGAGTTCCGTTAACAAAGTTCCGACCAAGACAACAACTAACTGAAGCGACGATTCTTCTCATTTGTCTATTCAACTTACCTATGGCAAGCCGAAGGACAAAGATTACTTGGAATGGGCGCAATCTGTCCGTATGACAATTGATGGTTGAGGAAAACTTAGTCACCTAACTGGAGAAACGAGAATGCCTGAACTACAAGACCCAAAAATGATCGCCTGGTTATCAGAAAACTCGATGGTAATCATTTGGCTATTAAACTCCATGGAACCTGCCATAGGTAAACCATATTTGGTTGTTCCCTCTGCTTGGGATGTTTGGGAGGTTGTTAGAGAGACTTATTCTGATGTAGAAAATGTCTCTCAGATTTTTGAGTTAAACAAATAAATTGTGGAAAGCTAGGCAAGGGGAGAGGTATTACTATTTACTATAATGAGATGGTTTTCATATGACAAGAATTAGATGAATGCTATAATGATGAAGGAGAGTGTCCCAAGGATAGCATAAAAGCAATGAAAAAGGGAAGAAAATGAGAGGTTTACTCAGTTGTGTAAAAAACAAATGGTATGCTCAAGGAAAAGCAGATCATACCGTGTCATTTGACATTCTCTTGAGGGGAAGACACCTATTCGAAATAGTGTATGTCAATGATATCATACTTACAAGAGATTTGTCAGAAATGAAGAATTCAAGAAAATAGTTGGTCTCAGAATTCGAGATCTAAGATTTGGGTCATTTGATATATTTTGTTGGCATGGAAGTAGCGAGATCAAAAGAATTTATTATGTTGTCACTAAAGAAGTATGTGCTAGATCTTCTAAAAGAGTTAGGGATGAGAGGTTGTCGTCCATTTGAAACACCTATTGATCTGAATATAAAATTTGAAAATAAAGAAGGAAATTCAGTTGACCAAAGTCAATATCAGAGACTAGTGGGGAAGTTGATCTACTTGACACACTCAGGCTGATATTGCTTTTGTTATAAGCTTAGTCAGTCAATTTATGCACTCTCCAAGGAAGCGCACCAAGAAGTGGTCTACATGATTCTAAGTTATCTAAAAAGTTCACTATGGAAAGGATTGTTTTTTTTTAAAAAAAAATCATCATAGGGACATTGAAAGCTTTACAGATGGGTAGATTCTACTATTGACAGAAGGTTAAGGTCTGGATCAAACTCAAACATTAAGTGATAGAATTTAATGGATATTAAGAGCAGACATGTTATGAATATATCTCACCATATTTGACGGGAATTTAAATTATGAATGTGAAGGAAATGGAATTTAGATAAAAGGAAAAAGATTTAAGGAAATGAGATATAATAATAAGATTCAATGTCAGAAAGATATACTTTGGTCTATTAAAACCAATATAAAGATTCGTCAAAATGCAAAATAGGAAGAATTTATTTGTGTTGAGACAAAGTAATATTGAATTTACCAAATTAATTACCAAACCATAGCAAAACCATATGAGTCGAGTTAATGTAACCGTTGTAATTACCGAAACAACTCCCAAGCAAAAATACCACATCAATCTCTCACTCCATCGGTCACAACACTTTGCAGAAGGCTAAATTTTCATCTCGATGAAAACAATGCCCCTCACCAAAATTCAAAGTAAATACCAAAATTAATCATTATAAATACGTCTTAAGTTGCTCGGAATTGGGTGCAGGTGTCCGATATGGGTGCGGATCTAGAGGTCGGATCCTTCATGATCTAATTTTTTAAGATTTCGGGGATATGGATCCATGTATGGATACAAGTGAGGGGATTCACCTAAAAATAATTAAAATATCTAAAAATAGAGTTATTAAACCTTAAATTATGAGATATTATGTGGAGAACTTGAGGAGAATCTTGGAAGGAGATTAAAGGATATGGAGTGACAGCAATTTCTATATAAAAGATATTCCATTTCTTCAATTTCACCTTAGTTTTTGTATTGATTACAAAAATCATTAAAACTGTCCAGACTTTCCTCATCGATTTTGGTCAAAGTATCCAAAATCGGTTGACTAAATCGAACACGGATCCCACACCCACACCAATATCGTGTCGACATGGGTGCGACACCAAAAGTGAAGAGTCCGAGCAACTTAGAAATACGTAAACTCAATATCTTGATAGAATAAGTGAGGAAATTAACCCAGTCATGTGAAGTAATCAATTGCGAAAAAAAGATTATATCAATCCATTAATAAAGGATCTTATATAGTCAGAAACTTACAGTTCGGATTTCAAATTGCAATCGAAATAGCTGTTTTCCAAATCACGAAAAGTAATTGATACATATTTTGTCCTTTCGATGGAGCCAAACTAAATCTTCCAATACTATACGTAGATATCTATGAGTGAGGGATATTAGAAGTTAGGGTAATCGAGGGTCCCCTAAACATGTCAAAAAAATTCATTTAGACACTTCATATAAAGGTGTTACCTATTGAACATGGGAAGACTATTGGATGTGTATGAATTAAGCACAAAAGTGACAATCTGCCTCACAAATAAAGAGTATGATTCTCACACACTAAAGCAACAAATTATTAAATGACACATGGAAAATAACATTTAATAGAAGAAACTCTTTATCGAGCAATTTTTCTTCCCCTCACCCATAACTCTTGTGTTCTTTCTTTTCATAGCCTCCGCCACAACCATTTCCATCCTTCACCACTTCTGTTTTTTCTTCTTTATTTCACCATGACGACAGCCTCCACCATATTCTACCATCTCCGTCCATCTTAATTTCACTACCACTACTATCCTCCATCCCCGCTAACAAACTCATACCTTTATGAACCACACCATTACGTATTGTGACTTCAGTTGCCAAAATTGAAATGAAGTCCCGAAAAATTCTCATAATCAGTTCCCAAATATTTTTTTTGTTTTGAGAATGGTAACTTTTTCATCTATTTATCCACAGGTATACTACATCAATGTAGTCCCCCTTCCAAAAGTATTACAAACTAACAGACTCTATCTGTGCTATTTGTCACAAATAGTCTAAAACGTCAGAGTTCTTCTGCCTGTACTAAAACTTTCTGTTTACACTAATAATAATAAAGAGCTATACAATTCATCTTGAAGTTTTGCAGATTGTTCTTCTTGCCCTCAAAACATCTTTTATTCCTTTCTTTCCACACTGTCCACCATATGCAAGCTGGGACAATCTTCCATCTCTCCTCCTTTATTGTAGTATTGCCCACATTGATCCAACAGTTTAGAAGTTGTACTATGTTTCTTGGTTTCACCCAAGTGATCTTCCTAAGGCTGTTGAATATTCTCCATAATTGATCTGTCCATTTGCAATGCAAAAAGAGATGGTTGACTGTCTCTGCCTGTTCCTCACATAAGTAGCATCTTGAGCACAATTGGAACTTCCTCTTCTTTATATTTTCTTGTGTCAGCACTGCTTCCTTTGCTAGTAACCATGTGAAACAGTTTACCTTGTATGGGATTTTAGATCTCCAGATCATCTGCCATGGCCAGAGCTTCATCCTATCATTTGAATTTGAGTGATTAAGGTCTTTGTAAGCTGAATTGACACTGAAGACTCCTTTGCTGCCAATCTTCCACACAACCTTGTCTTCTCCCTTAGTCAGATTACTAAATTGTGCCATTGTATCATGGAAAGCCACTATGTTTCCCATCTCCCAATCTAAGGCTGCTGAATATTCTCCATAATTGATCTGTCCATTTGCAATGCAAAAAGAGATGGTTGACTGTCTCTGCCTGTTCCTCACATAAGTAGCATCTTGAGCACAATTGGAACTTCCTCTTCTTTATATTTTCTTGTGTCAGCACTGCTTCCTTTGCTACTAACCATGTGAAACAGTTTACCTTGTATGGGATTTTAGATCTCCAGATCATCTGCCATGGCCAGAGCTTCATCCTATCATTTG
This sequence comes from Solanum tuberosum, assembly GCF_000226075.1. Taxonomy (NCBI): domain Eukaryota; kingdom Viridiplantae; phylum Streptophyta; class Magnoliopsida; order Solanales; family Solanaceae; genus Solanum; species Solanum tuberosum. Next base: position 92,444 of record NW_006239422.1, on the reverse strand, counting down.
AATTTGAGTGATTAAGGTCTTTGTAAGCTGAATTGACACTGAAGACTCCTTTGCTGCCAATCTTCCACACAACCTTGTCTTCTCCCTTAGTCAGATTACTAAATTGTGCCATTGTATCATGGAAAGCCACTATGTTTCCCATCTCCCAATCATTTAGGTTCCTCCTAAGATGTAAGTTCCATCCCTGTCCTATCCACATTTCAGCCACAGTTGCATTTTGTTGGAGGCTTAGTGTAAATGTTTTGAGTTCTTACAATTCGTACTTCTAGACCAAAATTAATTTTGTGCAATTTTTTTAATCATGTATGAAACATTCTCAAATCTATTTTATCCATTTGAGAAATGCTCATTGGCTACCACCCCTAGAAGATCTTGACAAAGGCACTTTTGCACTGATTAAAGCAAAAGAAAAAACCCAGAACCATTCAGTAGACATGTATCCGTTAGCTTTAACTTTTTGGTAATTTGAGATTAATTGTTAATGAGCTTCTTATGATTTTAGTTTTCTAGGCGTACTCATGAAATTTACACTTCCATCATGAAACTAATAAATATAGTTAAAAAATGAAACAAATCCAGACCCATCTCAGCTAACAGCAATCCTGCTACTAATAGGCCCTTTTGGATGTGGTTTACATATTAGACAAAATCAAACTGCCGTGCACATGGTTACACTAAGTAAAATAACCAGATATTTTCAACCAATACAAAAACATTGACGAATTAATCTCTAAAGCATATGTACCAAAATATGCTAAAGGTGGAGTTGAGAAGCTTTATCTCTATCTCTGCGTTGACTCTTTGCTCCTTTTGCGGAGATAAGAAACTAGAGAAATTTTCAAGGGTCGGGCTCATTGGGTTACCAAATTTTGCAAAACTCTAAACTAGCTCTTTTGAGTGACCAATTTTCTGCTAATGGTGAATTGAAACCATGTCAATTGTAGGAACAATTGTGTTTCTTGAAGGAGGAACAACTGTAACATTTTCGGGATTAGGGAACAGCAATATTTTTTTTTGTAAGAGTAATGATTGTATATTACGTCGTGACTTTCGGTTTTTTGTATATTTAGTTGAAAGGGAAATTTTAAGGGAAAAGGCAAAAAGCTACAAAAAAGATAAATAGTATTCTAGGTCTTAGAGAGTGCCATATTACCGGCCCTATGTCCTTACTAGTTTCTATGTATGTGCTTTGCCGTAGACCTTCAGTTAATTGTTTATGAAGAAGAAATAGATTACACTTATTAAAATTTATATATAGGATGAAAGTTCATTTTACAATAATGATAAAGTTTTACACTGGATATTTACACCAAATCAATTTAACTTCCATTATAGATAGCCCCAAGGTATGATGATCACAAATACACTATTACATCCAATATAAATTAATTGTTGGTCATAAACATGATAATATCAAGTATATATGATCAATTGGTGCGTGTTAATTTAATAGCCATAGATTTTTTATTCATAAATTTGTCAAACAATCAGCTACCCAAAATTAGTTTATTTTACTAAGTTTTTTTTTTTCTCATTTTAACTCCATTGAATAACATTAGAAGAAAATGGTAAAGAAATTATTTAAATATTTTTGAAGGTGTTCATATCAATAAGATAAGTTGGTGTAGAAGCGCATGTTTATTTTAATGTTTTTCCATTAGACTGAATAGTTAAGGTTTGGTTATTTTATTAATTAGTTTGGGACAAGATGCGGGAAGCGATGTAGAGATGGTCCGGGCATGTGACAAGGAGATGCACAATTGCCCTAATTCGGAGGTGTGAGAGGTAGGCTATGGATGAATTCAGGAATTATAGAAGTAGACCAAAGAAGTATTGGGGAGAAGTGTTTGGGTAGGACATGCCGCAGTTGCAGGTTACTGAGGATATGACCTTAGATAGGAAGGTGTGGAGGACACAAATAAAGGTAGAAGGATAGTAGGTAGGAATGTGTTCATACTAGTAGGTAGGAGTGTATTGTCTGTCTTGCTGTCCATTCTAGAAGTCATAGTATTACTCTTGTTTCTTGTTCTTCAATTTCAGTTATTATCTGTTGCTTCGTGTAGTTTGATTATAGTTGTAGTATTGTTTTGCTACTATTTGTTGTTTAGTACAGTCGGATGTTACTTTTATTTCCAGTACTTCTTTTTCTAGACTGTTTTTTATCTTGAATGAGGGTCTATCGGAATCAACTGCTATTCTACTAAGGTAGAGGTAAGGTCTGCGTACATTATATCCTCCCCAAACCCCACTTTGTAGGACTACAGACACTATGCTTGTTGTTCATTGTTGTAGTTTGGGAATTAAAATTTAGTAGTAGAATTTGTTTAGACTCTATTTTCAATGTGATTTTTTTTGTTACTCACCAAATTAGTCATCAATTGAAATAGGGTAGAATTAGGCTAAAATGGTATAAAAGTCTATCAATATTTTAAAGTGATTTTGGTCCTTCAACATTGTTACTCGTGCTTTTATAATAATAAAAAAAATAATACATATATTAATTTTTCTGGTTTTATCTTTTTAGGCAGGGTACTGATCCATTTGTTTGATTTCATGTTGTGTTAACTTGTTGTTTAGCTTTTCTCCGTCCAACGGCAGTCATTAATAAAGCTAGCTCCACTCCAGCGTACAAAAGGTGAAAAAGCTAGCTATTGTTTAGCTTGTCTGTTTTCCCTCATTGAGCAGGTATAGACATTTATTTGGTGCAAACTCTAGTTGTCTATATTCATTTTAATATGTCTTTGTATCACTGTTATCTCATATGTATTGGCCCTTATCTTTTTCAAATTGCACTCTAGGCACGATATCTAATGTTCCGGAAGTGGCCTGCAGAATGGGGATGGTGCCGAGATCTCCAGTCTTTTATTTTTGTCTTTGAAAGGCATAACAGGTCGGTTGTTGGCTGCCACGTTGTGTTCTAGAGTTCTCGTAATGTTTCAGGATCCATCGAGATTTATACTTACATACATGTAGGATTGTGCTGGAGCGTCCTGAATATGGCTATGCAACATACTTCTTTGAACTGGTGGATTCCTCCACCATTGATTGGCAAATCAGGCGATTGGTAACTGCTATGAAGCTTACTAGCTATAGCAGAGTCAACCTAATCGAGAATAGAGCACTGACGGTATTTACCTTTGTTGCAATAATGTTCCCATTTTCATGTTGCTGATGTGGATTTGACCAAATTTATTGTGGCCCTTTTTCCCCTGGGGGAGGGAAAATCTTGTTATCAACTTTCTTTGGCGTCAAATTGAAGTGAGAAATAGTTGCTTTTGCTTTACCCCATAATGGTCCCTTGTGCTTTTCTTTCTTCTTATCTTTCTTATGAGTTTTAATAAGAAATCCTGGTTCCCCTTTTGGTTGGGATTTTAGGTGAAAAAGGTTGGGGGCGTAGATGATTGTTTGACTTGCCCCTCAACAATGTTTTTCGTTGTCACTTGTTGATTTAATCTTTATTCATGCAAAATCATTTCTGCTATCATGATTGGAATTTGTTTACTAGATAAAATAATCTGTCTGTTTTAGCTGTAACCATTATGTTTCAAACCCAAAATAATAAACATAGGTGTTCTATCTCCAACGGCTTGAACTTTTAGATGATGTGGTCACAGTCGACAGGAACAGTTCCTTACTTCCAAAGTCTAAACCAAAACGACCATAAACTTCTACTTACCAAAAAAGTACAGAGAGGAGAGAAAAGGGAGGGGTTGTGTTTGAAGTTGTCAAGCTGGCTAACTTTTTAACCTGTAGTTAGAAGATTTAGCATACTGGTGGAACTCTTAAAAACCATCCTCTTAGTGTCAGCAGTTGTTATAGATCATCAAGGGCTAAATCTCTGTGGTAAAAGTAGAGGCCTCGATAGGAAGAGGAAGTAGGTCTGTGGGTGGAGACAATTATGGCCTAGGTAAAAGCAGTTGAAGTAGAACCTTTGACAGTCCTAGAAAATGTTGAGGAGGTAGGATTTGTCTGGGGTGGAAAGAGATGTATTGGTGGTAAAAGGGAGGTGCAGTTTTATGAATCAAGCATTTATGACGGTGTGGAATATGCTCTATATGACTCTGTATACATGCATAAGGAAGGTGAACTTCCTTACATTGGTAAGATCATAAAGATATGGGTAAGTCCAGACAAGTCTAAGATGATAATTCACTGTTTTTTCCAGCCATCAGAGATCTTGTATCACTTGAAGATGTAAAGGCAGCTGAGAATGAAGTATTTCTTGCCTCTGGTGTAGGCACTGGTTGGCTAATGTTAATTCTTTGGTGAACTTCATAAAGCTGCTTTATCTCATTGCATGTTCTTTGTCTTCTTTTACTAGAATTACTCAAACCATATTGTTTTATGTATATCATAAACTATCACTCAAACCATATTGTTTTATGTATATCATAAACTATCACTCAAACCATATTGTTTTATGTATATCATAAACTATCTCTCGACCAACTCCTTATAGAGGAGTTAGATTGATCAATATATATCTATTTATGTCCACCTCGTCAATGTTAGTATAACTCCCTTAGCTCTTGTGGAAACCCTTCTGCTTGTTTTTACTCTTGTCAATGTTAATAAACTCTCTTAGCTCTTGTGGAGACCCTTCTGCTTGTTTCTACTCTCATCAATGTTAATAAAACTCCCTTAGCTCTTTTGGAGACCCTTCAGCTTGTTTCTACTTGGTTTCAGTTAATCTTCAATCGGAAAAGGGTCATATTTGCCCCTATATTCTTAGAAAAGGGTCATATTTACCCTTCGTTATACTTTTTTGATATATTTGCCCTTGTCATCCAACTTTGAGGCCATATTTACCCTTCATCCGTTAAATCTCCATATTTCCACATAAATTACCTATGTTTACATGGATTTTATTTCCTCCTAAATATATCTAAAACATTATTTAAATTTTAATTGCCCACAATTTTGTTAAACTTCCATTGATTAATTTGGATGTTTTTGAGAGGAATACTAGAGAACATAGAAGTTTAGAGATGGTAATCTGTTTCGTCTCTCCACCACCAAATAGGTCCGATCATCCCAAAAAAATAAATCTTAAACCACTGTTAATTCGTCAGATCTTCACCACCACCGAAAAACTGAAACACCACCCTTGAACAATCAAATCAGATCCACCAAATAAATATATTTCTGAACAACATTAAATAATCTAGATATATAGAAGTTTTCTAGTAGTTGCGTCGAATTTAGTCTCATCTCATCCCCGTTTCTCCATCAATAACCACCGCGTAACAATCTTGTCGCCACCAGAAACCAACTTGAATCCTCCATCTCCATTGTTGAACTTCACCTCACCCTCTCCACCGTCTGAAACAATCGAAAAAACAGAGCACGTGTAGATTGTTTGTAAAATTTCTACCTATTTTTTAATCAAATCGAGATTAAAGATGAAAGTTGGATGTACTTAACAAAAAATTATTGGATTAAATGTTAAAAATTGTATTAGTTCTTAATCTTATTGGTGTATGATGTGAAAAAGGATATATATAATTTTCTATGTTTGTTGTATAAAACGCCCATGGAGAAAAATTAAGCAGAGGAATCAAAGTTGGATTTATTTTGGTCAGTGGAAAGGATTTAATCGTGTGGGCTGAGTTAAAACAATTTAAATAATGTTTAGATTTAATTAGGAGAAAATGAATTCCACGTAGGTGCCACATAGGTAAATTTATGTGGGAATAAGGAGATTTAACGGATGAAGGATAAATATGGCCTCCAAGTTGGATGGCGAGGGCAAATATATCAAAAAAGTGTAACGAAGGGTAAATATGACCCTTTTCTAAAACTACAGGGGCAAATATGACCCTTTTCCGATCTTCAATTGAAGATGGGCTTTGTATTGAGGGGACAAGACTACTAATTAACTTGAAACAGATGTTATTATTTGCTGAAGTTTGATAATGATGAGTATTTAAACTAGATGCTATTTTCTAACTTACATAGTGGTTAATGTGGTGAGATGAACAGTCAAGAAGGAAATCTAAGCTGATTTATTACTAGCTGATGATCCTGTAACATTAAGTTCTGCTCTTTGAAGTTTGTCTAAAATGAAAGTTAGAAGAAGCTAGCAGATTGATCTCTCCTATATTTCTGCTCAATGCCAATTCTGCCTCGTTGCCCGTCTGCCTTCGTATTGATTGAAAAAAAGACCAACCTCTGGTCTACCTCTTTCTAAATGATTTTTTGCTTGGGGTAATTCTTGTTGACCTATGAAAAGGAAGAATAACGGAAATGATAAAGGGACGGTAATGCTCTGAATAGGCGAGGGGATTTTGAAAGTGAAATTTAGGATGAAACGAGTAAATCTTTTAGAAACAAGTTCCATCTTTTGCATGTTTAGTGCAAAAGCATCAATTGCAGCCGAGTTGCCTGTCCGTGATAGGAAGTTATTGTTGGAAGTATGGGAGTAGAAGAAATGAATGGAAGGAAAATGGGGAGGAAAAAGAAATTCAGAAAGCAAAGTCAAGGAGGGGTCTGATTAAGTTTGGAAACAAAGACAAGAATTCAGTATATTCTTCTTATGGGATCTTGTAGGAGCTTTTTCTTTTCACCATAAGTTAAGCACCTATGTTTGCCAAAAATGCACATCGAACATCTCAAATGAGCATGGACAACAAATCAGGTGTTGTACAACTTCATTTTTCACTCTTCAGATTCTTTTTTTGACTTCCATTGATTGTGGGTAGACAAGATGAGGGAAGCGAGGCTGAGATGACTCAAGCATGTGAAGAGGACATGCCGAGTGAGGAGATGTGAGAGGTTGGCTATGGTGGGTCTGATAAGAGGTAGAGGTAGGCCGAAGAAGTATTAGGAAGAGGTGATTAGACAAGACCTGAAACACCTGCAGCTTATTGAGGACACGACCCTAAAAGGAGGATATGAAGGTCGAAGATTAGAGTAGACGGTTAGTAGGTAGTCGCGCTGTCTAGTTTCCCTTATAAATGGTATTGGTATTTTTTTCTTCTAATTTCTTATACTTCGATTTTTTTATTATTTGTTTCCTTTGCTTCAGTTATCTTATTATTTGTTGGTGCTACTAGTATTCTGAACTGTATTCTTTTTTCCTTCTTGTTTTGTCTTGCTTTTCTTGATCCGAGGGTCTATCAGAAATAACCTGTCTATCCTCGTAAGGTGCAGTAAGGTTGTGTACATACCACCCTCGCCAGACCCCCCTTGTGGGATTTCACTGGGTATGTTGTTTGTTGTATAGGAAGATTTGCATGAAAATTTAATCTGACAAAGTTTACTCCTAAACTAAAGTGTCATGCTCTCTCCCAGTTTATGGTAAAACATATTATCCAGTTGATTGGAAGCAAGTTGAAGGGAGATCATGTTTTAAGCTTTGCTTGGAATTGAGGCGTAGTAGTAGTTGTTGCCTTGTTGGTGGTTATTGTATGTGTCGTAGGTGTAACAAATCTGCTGTCGGTTATAAACTTGTATCTGTATATTTTATCTGTAACTGTATGTAAAGCAAATATGAAAAACTTTTGGCTTTCCAGATCTGGCTCATATTATGAGGTCAAACTTGCTTGACTTGGACATTGTTTTTTAGAGCACATGCTGCTAGATTGACTGAAAACCGTCATCTAATGAGGAAACACTTGAACACAGATGACTTTAGACAGCAGATTTCTGTGATGTTTAAGTTAATCTCTTTTTGGTTTCTGTACCCTGATTCACACATTCCTATGCTCTGGCCTGTCTTTTGATCCTTTCGGAATGTTCAAATCTCAGTAGAGACATATCTTAATCATTGTGGAAGTCATTATGTACATTTATACGAGTGTAGTCTATTAAAAAACTGTTCACAATACAAGTAGAAATGTCCTCAAATGGTCTCTCGACTTCCGAAATTATTCATTTACTTTACCTACCTGTTTTCTGCTTACAATGTCAAATCTTATATATCTTTGAAACTTTTTCATGCTTCCATTGTATGCACGCAGGTAGGAAAAGATCTTAGTGAAGGAGAAGCGAGGGTACTAATGTCATATGGTTGGATACGTAACACCGGTCTGGGAACGATGCTCAAGTATTGTGATAGAGTTATTCATGACAGGATAACAGAGAAAGATGGCTCGGAGTGGAAGTCGAAAATTGAGAAGTTGCTTGTGGCTGGATACAGTGGTGGTTCCATAGTTGAAAACTCTGTGGACCACAATGTTGCTCAGAATGGCCCTGAAATCAAGCTAGAACTAGAGTAAAACCTAGCTTTACTAGTCAAAAATCTTGTAAATGTCCATCCTTTGTAAACTAGCCTAAAATGCTTTTTTGTACATACTTTTGACTAGCTGGCAGTCTAAACTTAGTTTCTGTTATAAAAGGAGGCAATTTCATTACCCTTTAATGAAACTGCATGTGGTTATTATTATTATTATTTATTTATTTTACTTCAGTTATCGTTTTATCTTGTTATAACTACTATTTAGGGTGATTTGTTAGGTTCATAATATTTTGCCATGATTTCTTTCTCTGTACTGTTTTGGAATGTTCTTTCCTTGAGCTGGAGGTCTATTGGGAAAAATCTTTTTACCCTAAGGTAGGGGTAAGGTTTGCTTACACTTTACCCTTTAGACCTCACTTTGTGGATTACGAGGGGTATGTTGTTGAAACTGCTTTGGTTTTAAAATTGATAAACTATTTCAAGGTCCGCGGTTTGAGTTTGGGCAAAGCCATTTCTTTTCTCAAGTTGAGGGTCTATCAAAAATAACCTCTCTACCTTCACCCAAGGTAGGGATAAGGTTGCACAACATCCCTCTTCTCGACCTCGCTTGTAGTTAGTGTTTCTCGAGTCTAGGGTCTAACAAATTTACCTTCATAAAGTAGGAGTAAAGCTACGAATCACCCTTCCCAGCCCAATTTGTGGAATTATACTAAGTAATGTTGTTGATATTGGCTCATGGCTGTGCTAACCCGATATATAGGATGTGTTTTCCCAAAAACTTGCTGAAATACTTTCATAACGTTGAAACTAGTAGTATAAAGATGTTTAATTTATATACAGTTATACACCGTCCAATGTGAGGAGTTTTCCCGCTAACTTTTACCTATTATTATATACTAATTTTGGGAACGTGCGTTGCACATTTATTCTTTACTGTCATACAAATTTATATAGGCCTAATCTAACGTAGATAATTATCAATTACATTATTCTTTTGTGTATGTTGTTCTATGCAAATATAACAATGTCAATTAATTCTTTTCATTTAATTTTGGGTATTCGTTTGCAAAATAAAAAATGTTGAAAAACATAAAACTAATTAAGATAATATAGCATATAGTATGTGATGTAGTAATGAACTTTTACTCTAAATTTAAGAAATGGACGTAAACATATCTAACAAAATTAATAAAGGCATAAAGAATAAATATATATTTACCATGTTAATGAAGGAAAAAATGACCAATAAATTGATTTTACCTAAATTTATAAGAATTATAAGATGATGAAAAACAAAAATGAAGTGGACTAATATTTTCTGTTCACTTTATACAATAGATCATCACCAAAAATCTATTACAAGACGAAAATAATTGCAACCCAAAAAGCTTATCATAAAATACAAAACCAGTAAATAAAGTGCAAATATATATACAACAAAAAGAAGGATCTTTTGAGCAAGATAACTATGGAACATTAGTAAAAAAAAAGAAGACACAAATAATGATACAATCCACCTTAAAAGAAGTTTCATCATATAAATTGAAAAATAATTAGGAATATTTATACATGAATTATGTAATTATTTGCGACCTCTTCCTGATATTCAAATAAAGGTATTATCAAAATTGAAAGAAGGACCATAATATTTTTTCCTCCAACATTCCCTCGATGAAGCAATATATTTCTCAAAATCAAAACTCAATATTATTTTGTAACTGAACCCCAAAAGTAGAATATGAATGATGAATGCATGACGATGAAAAGCTTGTAGAAGCTGTGAATATAGAACTAATAATATAATTTTTACTTTGAGTTGATAGATCATTTGACTATGTGATTGAATAGTATAAATTTTTCTGTCCAAATTTATAGAGTCATATAACGAATATGAAAAGGTCATGATATTACTTCCATGGAAGATGAGAGCAATTAAACATTTTAATTGAACTAATTATAGGTTATAACTAAGAAATTGAAACTTTCAATAAATGTGGGAATATGGAACAACTTTCTACAATCAAATTCAATGTATATTGTTTAGAAGTCTATTAATTTAATTTTAAAAGCTAAAGAAAAACATATTTTTATTTCCAACTTTTGATGAGTATGATTAATATATATATTAAATGTAATTCTCTTTTAAACGTTTCAACTTTTAAATTAAGAGTATATAATAATTTAGAAATTTATTTACTAATATTTAATTAATTAGATTATGATTTAATGTAAGGGAAAAATAGTAATCTAACTTTTGCCTAAAATTCTTCCCACTTATAGTATAATATGATATGATGAGTTTTACTTGTGGATTTTCTTAAGGTGACAATGATATAGCTTAAATGCGTAGAGAGTTGGGGGATTAGTATGTACAATCTCATCATTTTTAGAGTAATTTTTGGGCATTTAGGAGCCAATTTACAGGAATTAGGTGATTTTCTCAATTTTTTGTGTGTGTTAGCCCATGAATATTTTGGTGATATGGCTTTCAGATGATTTATTTGTGAAACCTTTATGCAACCCTCCGTAGGGAGTTGAGAGAGAATTACATACAGCTCACCATTTTCAAAGTATAATTTCGGCATTTAGGGCCAATTTAGAAGTTTTAAGCGATTTTCTTAATTTTTCGTGTGTTAGCCTAGGAATATTTTTGTGATATGGCATCCGGACGATTTTTTTGCGAAACCTTTGCAGAACCCTCTGTGGGAGTTGGGGGGACACTACATATAGTCTCATCATTTTCTGTCCATTTTGAACATTTATGGGCTAATTTATAGGAATTATGCCATTTTTTCGTGTACGTTAGCCTATGAATATTTTGGTGATATGACTTCCGGACGAGTTCTTTGTGAAATATTTATGGAACCTTCTGTGCGGAGTTGGGGGAGCAATAAGTATTGTCTCACCATTTTTAGAGTCAGTTTTGGGTATTTAGGGACAATTTACAGGAATTAGGCGATTTTCTCAGTTTTTCGTGTGTTAGCCCATGAATATTTTGGTGATATGGCTTCCGGATGATTTCTTTGTGAAACCTTTACCGAACCCTACATAAGGAGTTAGGAAAGCATTACGTACAGTCTCACCACTTTCAAAGTCTATTTTGGGCATATAGGGGCCAATTTACATGAATTAAGTTATTTTCTTACTTTTTCATGTGTGTTAGCCCATGAATATTTTGGTGATACTTCTTTCGAACGATTTTTTTGTAAAACCATTACAAAACCTTCCGTGGGGAGTTGTGGGAGCACTATATACAGTCTCACCATTTTCATAGTTCATTTTGGAGCATTTATAGGCTAATTTATAGGAATTATGCAATTTTTTCTTCTTCTTTTTCGTGTGCGTTATCTCATGAATATTTTGGTGATATGACTTCCAAACGATTTCTTTGCGAATCATATATGGAACCCTCTGTAGCGAGTTGGGGGAGCAGTATGTATTGTCTCATCATTTTTAGAGTCAGCTTTGGACATTTAGGGGACAATTTACAAGAATTAGATGATATTCTCTGTTTTTTGTGTGTATTAGCCCATGAATATTTTGGTGATATGGCTTTCAGATGATTTCTTTCTACAACATTTACAGAACCCTCCATAGGGAGTAGGGGGAACATTACGTACAGTCTCACCATTTTCAAAGTATATTTTAGGCATTTAGTGGCCAATTTACAAAAATTAAGCGTTTCTCTTACTTTTTCATGTGAGTTAGCCCATGAATATTTTGGTGAAACGGCTTCCTAAGGATTTCTTTGCGAAACCTATATAGTATCCTTCGTGAGGAGTTGGGGGAGAACTACAAATAGTCACACAATTTTCATAGTCCATTTTGAGCATTTATGGGCTAATTTATAGGAATTATGTGATTTTCTCATTTTCTTTCCATGTGCGTTAGCCCTGAATATTTTGGTGATATGACTTCTGGACGGTATTTTTGTGAAATATTTACGGAACCCTCCGTAGGGAGTTGGGGAGCAGCACATACTCTATCACCATTTTAGAGTCAATTTTGGGCTAGGAGACAATTTACAAGAATTAGGTGACTTCTCAGTTTTTCGTGTGTATTAACCCATGAATATTTTGGTGATATGATTTTCGGATGATTTCTTTGTGAAACCTTTACGAAACTCTCTATAGAGAGTTGGGGGAGCATTACGTATAGTCTCACAATTTTCAAAGTCTATTTTGGACATTTAGGGGCCAATTTACAGGAATTAGGTGATTTTCTTAGTTTTTCGTGTGTGTTAGCCCATGAATATTTTGGTGATATGACTTCCAGACGATTTCTTTGCGAAACCTTTACAGAACCCTCTGTGCAGATTTGGGCTCACCATTTTCATAGTCCATTTTGGGGCATTTATTATGTGATTTTCTCATATATATTTTCGTGTGTTAGCCCATGATATTTTGGTGATATGATTTCTGGAAGATTTCTTTGCGAAATATTTACGGAACCCCCCGTAGGGAGTTGGGAGAGCAGTATGTACTGTCTCACCATTTTTAGAATTAGTTTTGGGCATTTAGGGGACAATTTACAAGAATTAAGCGATTTTCTTAGTTTTTCGTGTGTGTTAACTCATGAGTATTTTTGTGATATAACTTCCGGACGATTTCTTCATGATCTTTTTTCAAATTTTAGAGTACCATTTGATGTTTCGTGTGTACAATACTTTTGACCTGATGGTCTATCAAAAATTGTCTTTCTACCCTCACAAATGTAAAAGTAAAATATATATACATCTTATTCATTTCAAATCCCGCTTATAAAAGTACACTGGATATAATATTGTTGTTATAAATAGTTTTGGGCATTTCATGAAGGTGTTGAATTTGGTATTGTGACTAATTTTTGACCAGTAGCTTTTACATATATTAAACCTTGTTTTATAGTGCATAAAAACAGATTTATTTGATTATATTATTCTGAATAATAATAATAATTACGTTTTCGTTCCAAATAAGTTGAGATTGATTGATATGAATCCTCAATTGATCATATTTTATATAGAATGACGATGAAGTCATAGTATATTTGACCAACTTTATATTTAACACAACGTCAATAAATAATTCAACTTAATTCTTTTTTCCTTTTAAAAATATTTTCTTAAAAAAAAAAAAAAAAAGGCAAATGATATCCTTTTAGACATATTTTCATTCTTGGACACAACTTGTCTTCGGCCCAAAGTCTGAATTGGGCTTAGTTACAAAGTTTAGAGGAATAGCCTAATTATAGCTTGTACTCATTGCAAAAATAGCCACATACTGAGAAGTCGTTGAAAATTAATTATTTTTTAGTACATAAATAAAATTTGGATTAAAATATTCCATGCTTAATGTGGAGACCAACATTTTCATATTTTCACGATATTGTCATGAAGTTTCACATGTTAGAAATTCAAACACGATCCTATTTTTCACAAACTCCAACTTTTTTTCGTGTAAATTGTTAATCATTTGTAACTTTTTTCAAACTTTCGTAAAGACGATGAGTTTAATATTTTACCATAAAAATTGGGTTGGGTGATAAGTAATTCGTCCTCACCCTTAACGAAAAATCTTAGATTCAAGTCCTATGAATATTAGAGATAGAGCCTAGGAAATTTCTTCATACAAATATAAAATGTAAACTAAAGCTACTAGATTCAATCACAATCGTATCTCAGCTTCTAGCTTTGCCCCGAGTGAATATAGTACTTTATCCCTAACATGAAATCTTACGATGTAAACCCAAATTAATCAGGTCCCAAGTAGGTATCAAATGTCGAGTGAGGCAAAATAAATTATTTTTTTAGCGCGATAGAGTTCTTGAATATTAAAAAAAATGTTTAATGTAATAAAAATTGCGATATGCATAGGTCACATGCATGACTTACATAGTTTCCTTTATTCTTTTCTATTATTCCTCATATACAGTAGACAAAGAAATTAAACAAAAATTCTTTTTAGTAATAAAAAAATTAAAAATATGGGGGACAAGTCATATTCATGAGAACTTTCTTGAATCTACTTTTTGAATTTTTTGGATCAAAAGATGATGTAAAAGACTATGGTTTTGTCAAAATGGTGTTCAATGAGATCAATCCTAGGTGCACCACCTAAAAGTAACTAGCAAAATAAACTCCCTTTTTGGTTGTTGGAACTAATGGAGTTGATATTGAAAAAAGTGTCTATTTCTTACATTTACTCCTTCAATGATAATGACACCTGTTTTTTTAGAAAAAAATAATAATTTTAGTTTCCGATTCAATTTGTGCAGACCTCAATTAATTTTATAAGATATCTGTTAATTTTCACCAACACGATTAGTACCATGTAACTCTTTTCAACAAGGTTTAAATAGATGGAAAAAAATCACCTATTGATTTAGTTTTGCATCTGCTAGAATTTAAACATGAAATATTATGATTCTCAACTCATTTTATCGACCATTAAACCACACCCTTAATGCTTGAAAGTTTATTTTTAAGCATAGTTGATGTAACTAATTAGAAAATATGATGGATATGTTAGAGGGGAGAGATCTCGATCATTTATTCCATTAAATCAAGGGTAAAGTTAGTTTATATATAAGTTACATATACATGTGAATCTAATAACTTTTACCATTTTGTACATGTATTAAAAAAATTCATCAAGTTTATAAATAAACTATTGTGAATCTAATTATAATTACATACTATTAGATCGAGATCATCTTAAAAATTCATAAATTTTAAATCTTGGATCCACCTTTCTTTATCAATATTTGTACTTTTATCTAAAAATAAGTAGTCCTTAATAAATAAATAAATAAATAGATAGATAAAATTAACATATGCCGCCTTCTTTCTTTGGCCAACTTAAATTGTACAATATGTGAAGGAAGATAATGCAATATAATGTGAGAATGGCCACTTAAATCTACATCATAACAAATCCAAGGTTATAATCCTACCAAACTCCACAAAAAGTGCAACAAAACCCCAAAAGCAAAGTGTTAAAAATTGATTGAGACAAGTAAACCATTTATCCAATCAAAATTTATGGTCATAAAGACTAATAATGAAAAATGGAAGGTGTAAGTGTCTAATTGTTACCAATCAATGATACCATTTATAATATAATACAAAATGAAAATCATGAATATTGAATGTGTCTACAATCCACATTTCACTTATGAGGTCCCCAAATCCCATAATGGTTTGTACACTTTTGACATCAAATGAGAAAGAACAATGTAGAAACATGTAGTGTGGTATCATAGGATAAGACTTCACATATAAAATATTAACAAATAAACTTTATATATACAAATAATATTTATAAAAAGATTATACTATATATAGCAAATGTACTTAATATGTTATAATAAGTTATTTATTAGACTTTTATGTTACCAAATTAAAATTACAATAGACAATGATAGCCGTTATTCCAAGTATAATCTTAATCTGATGATATAACAGAAAGGTATATTATGAGAAGTTAAATTTGAAAAATCTAGTGATATATGAATAGTTTACTAAATCTCTTATTCACTCACTATGACTCACGACCCACACATCAATCAATAAGAAGAAGACAACATCATCTCACATCATCATGATCATCATGCTATTACAAGAAATTATAAAATTACATAATTATAAAGATGATAAATAGACTATAATATATAATAGTAGATATTTGGATACACTAGCTATAGTTTTTTTTTTTGTGGGGTTCTAATAGTTTGTTTCCTCTTATTTATTGGTGATGATGTGTTGGCAAACTAGCATTCTTACAAATATACTCGAGAATGTTGAGACCAATATATATGTTCCACTCTTTTTGGGGTCCCTTTAAATGGCTTATAATTTTTTTTAAAAAAAAATCAAAAGTCTTTTAGACCAATCTTTAAACCGTGTAAATATGGATGTGATTGATCAGAAAGTGGACCAAAAGAGTGTGCTTATAGTGCCTAAAGAGAGAAAAAAAATCAAAAAATGGAGCGAAAAAGACAGCTCGATTCACAAATCATCAATTATATATATATAGAGAGAGAGAGAGAGTTAATTATAAGCTATTTAGTGACATATAGTATTGAGTTTCATAATTTTTGTTGTTGTTATATATAAATATGAGATTTAAGAAAAAGATCGGACAATATTGAATCGTTTATAGATAATCTTATCTTTCAGAATTGATACACTATAACAACTCATATTGTCATGAAAGTACCCCATTATGTAAGTCTATGAAGTGAGCAGCTCAAGGCATTAGAAAACGAACAGCTCAGTTCACAGAGTCGCATAATCTATAAATAATAGTCTAAGGAAGGGTTGGACTATCGTAAGTCTATTATATATCTATTTTCGTAAAAAATATTTTTTTCACGATTTAAATTTGTGATCTTCTGATCATACGATTATAACTTTTACGGCTACATCAACACTACCTTGCTTTTGTGGGACCATCAGAGAAAGAATCATATGCTAGAGCATATTGGTTCATTACAATTTACATGGATCAACCAAAAAAAAGTGAAGAAATAAAACTTAAAATTGTTTACTCACACCTTGTTTCTATGTTAGCATTACATCATCATTTTCCTTGCATTTTTCTTTTCTTTAAATGAATAAAACTCACCTCACATGTAATAGGAGACTTAATAAAAAAGAATTATACTAAGGGTAACCATCTAGTACATTTTATTAGGGAATTATTACACTGTATAATCTATCATTAAAATAATTAATAATAAATAAATGTGTGTATATTTTTGTGTGCGGCTAAATATATTAAACACACTTTTATTAATCCGTTTAATATACTTGATGTCTGTTATTCGTATTGAGGTACGAAATCCAAATTCATGTATTGCACGACTTATTTATGAAATTAACGCTTCAAATCTGATCTCTCTTTTTTTTCAGTTTCAAAAGCTCAAATTCAGGACCTCTAATCAATGACGAAGCAATCTTAATCATCCTACCGCGCACAGATCATTGTACCACTGCCAAGTAAATGAACCTAAAAACAGTTCACATAGAACTACCCCAGTAAAGTTGTATACATTGTCCAAATTTTGTTACGTGTTTGCTTAGCTCATTCCAAGGAAACAACTCATAATTAGACTCAACAAACGCTTTGAATTTTTTCTTAGTAAATCAAGGTGATAGTGCTATTTTAGGATGTTGACATGTTGTCATGAGATGATTGACTCATTTGAAAGAAATAACAAATATTAGTGCTATTATTCTTGAATTTAATTAATACAGTCACGTCTCTCCATAACAATCACCTTTCATAGATAACAGTAACACTCCCAATAAGTTTTTTTTTTAAATTTTCAAAAGCTCAAACTCGAGATCTATGATTGAGGACAAAGAAATTCCGAACTATCCTGAAAAGACTAGAAAAATCAATGTTCAACATGTATAATTTTTAGTTCTTGACTTTGTCATCTCTTTTTATATGCTAAAGGAAGTATATAATATATTTTACTCTTGCATGTAGATACTCAAGTGTAGATTTAAGTGTTCATAATCAATTATTGTATTTTACTTTCAATTTTCAGCCATATATTTTATATTATCTATTTAGCTTTTTATATTAACAATAAAAATAATAATAAAAAGATCATGTTAAAAGGAAAAATAATTGGGTCCCAATATCCACTAAAATGAACCAATGAGCGTGGGGCGGCAGGTCCTAAAAATTTGGCAAACCGCCCCATAAGGGTCTAGCCCTTTTGCCTAATTATATTCCTTTGAATTTTAAAAAATAAAAATAAAATATATATATATATATTTTATTTTTATTTTTTTATTGAGAAGTTAAATAATTTTTTAAATAATTATTAATGTTGTTATGTAATTTGTAGCTATATAAAATGTATGTAGAAAAGAAATATAGGAAGGTTGCACAAATTAAAGTATTTTGAATGTTCTTTTAGGTTAAAACAAAATAAAGATATCATGGTTCTATTACATCATTTGGCGTATTACTATACTTTATATGTATGTTGTTATATTTAGTTATCAATGTCAGACTTTGTTCGCTCTCCATCGTACTGCTAAGGTCCACATCTCAAGGGCTTATCTGAGTATTGAATGTGTGCCATTTATATTAATTGAGTATTCATACTCGTCTTATCAACTCATTGATTTTGATATTAATTGTTGGGATAAATAACTCAACGATACATAATTTTATTATATGGTATGATATGTCTTATATAGTAGTAGCTTTTTTTTTCCATTCAGTTGTTAACGTGAGACTTTATTCACACACCCAACACATTATGATATTCCATACATATTTTTTTGGCACGATGCATAACAACAGATCTACAAATTCGATAGAACTTAATGCTTTATTAGGCAAAACTTACAACGTCTACATTCTAAATCAATAACGAAGGAGAACCAAAATTTCCAAATTCTTCTTGAATCATAGATCTATCTGTCATCATTATCATTTCCAAAATTGTGAGAATAGTATATTTGCCAAACACTTCCAACTCATGTCTTTTTCATTTTATTATTTTTCATATAAATAATGATATCTTTTGGTTTTCTCACTAGCCATATCACTCTTCCACTATTCTTTTCTTTTTTTCATAATTTTCTTAAAATAACTTTTTTTTAATAGACATAAGATTGTGTAGCATTGGTAAAGGAAATGATAGCCAAGAGACAAGTTAGCTCCTTTTAAACATATTTAAATTATTTAATTTTTAGCCTTTTTTAAACCCTAGCTAAAATAATTGTAAAAAAAAAAAAAAGTGACCCTTTTTATCTGCATAAAATAATTGAAAAAATATTTATGTTGCAAATGATATTGCATGCATGAAATCTTTAAAAGTGCATTTTTCCTTATCCTTTCTTATCTTCATTAATACCTAATTCAATTTATTGAATTTTTTTTTTTGACAGAGAATGATTAGTTCTTTGCTCAGTGTGACGTAATTATAAACTATACATAAAAAAAAAACAATTCAATTTTCGTTTTAAAAATAATAAGTCAATCTTACATGTTAAATTTCATTAAAAAAATAGCAATTTTCTGAAAGTGTAATCTCACAAGTGAAATATGAAGAGTGTAAGATTTACGCAAATCTTATCCCTAGTATAATCGGAGCAGGATAAAGAGAAAAATAACGATTCATAAAATAGTAAGAAAAATAAAGCAAATAAAGATCGTGTAACTGCCAAAATTCTTAAATTAATGAATGGTTTTGATTTATTAATTGTTTTCGCTTAATATATAATCGACATTGTCTTGTTTTTTGTTTTTTTTCTTTGTGAACAATGATATTATATATATATATATATAAAATCGACATTGTCATCCTAATGAAAAACTTATCAAAAACTTTTGGTAATGCTAAAAATACGTAGTTTAATAATTTCTATAATTTTCTATTCTTGCCAACTAAACCATTGGGATTAATGATCCAACTAATTAAGTAAGCTCAAATATTGTTTAATCATGATGACAACCTTATCTACGGAATAATTTCCATATTTCCAAAAATAATTTTCTGTGTTTGAAACCTAAAATATATTATCCATTAATAGAACTAACGGATCGTTTGGACGTAGATGCTGGTTTAAATAATGCAAATATTAATAATATAGTTATTAGTTATATGGTATTTGTTATTCTATCTTTTACTCGGGATGAAGTAATACACAATTTTTCTTATCATAACTTATGTATATATTAATTGTGAAGAAAAAATATCGGGTGATATGTTCACGTTTCAGATAAAGTTATTGCTAATAAAAAATTCAGACAATCAAAAACCATGTATAGCTATGCTAATAGGAGATAAGTAACAATCAAGTATAACATAAAATTAATCGACGTACACACAAACTGATCCGACCTAAGAAAACAAGGCATGTGCTAAGTTCACGAAATAAGAACAATAAATTTGTCAACGTGTCAAGTCAATATCTCTTTGACACGAAAGTGTTTTAGTTACTTGAGTGGGACCATTCTTCTAGTGACATCATGTGCAAGAATATTGACATCACAATGATGTAATAATATGTTAAAATTTCTTAATTTTAATTGGTACTACTATTATTTTTCCTATTTGGGAGTTGAGAGGACATCATTTTCTTGCCTATCATTATCACAAAATATTTTAGATTTCAATAGTTAATCAATGTTTTCATCAATAATCCTCAATCATATTACATGTTCAAGAAAATCATTCTGAAAATATTTATAGTTCTAATCACTTCAAAACAAGTGTTAGAAGTTAAAGATTGTCAAGCGTACCACGTTGCTTCTGAAATTTCATATAACTGAAATTACTTCAGTCGTTTTTGTCTAAATCTAAAATATCCTATAAAAAATAGATTTTTATTGCGGAATTTCTCCCGTCGAGAGTCTATTGTATGTCTGTCTTATCAAAGGTAGTGATAAGACTTTGTATATAGCATCCTTTTTAAATTTTATTTGTAAAATTATACTGAATATATTATTGTCGTTTACTGCGGAACTTCTTGGGCTAAGTTCACAAAGATGTCATGATGATCCCAATTGAAGTTTTCAAAAAATTAAAGACAGGCCCAAAGTAACTTTACAAAAATCTAAAAGAATGGGCCCACTATACAGAATCACTTAATGGGGTTTGGTAGCTTCACTCGCTACAAAAGCCCACGCGCGACAAATCTCTAAACGGGCCTGGGCCCACTACAAAATTAGAAAATGAAGGTGGGCCCATTAAGGTAGGGCCCATAACTACCAAGTCAGAGTAGAAGAGCCAGTAATTGAGTAGGTAAAGTATAACTGACAGAAATATATGCTGAGTGATGATTGGTAGTCAAGTCCTTATTTTGACTTTTTATTAATTAATTAATTTATAATGGACGTGACCATAGATATGAAGATATGGAGGTTGAGGATCGGGGTAGAAGGTTAGTAGGATGAGTGTTAACTTTATTCCATTTCCAGATTACTCTCCTACTATCTTGTTCTTTAATTTTTGTATATATTAACTGATATTTCATTTGCTTCAGTTATCGTATTATTTTATCGTTGCTATTGTTCTCTTCTTTAGTGTTTTCAGCATGACTTATTCGCTACTGTATTTGCTTTACATACTTCTTTTTTATATGCTTTAATCTTTATACTTGAACCAAGGGTATATATATATATCAGAAACAAATTACCTGCTTTCATAAAATAAGGATAAAATTGTGTACATACCACCCTCTTCAAACCTCATCACCGTTGTAAAATAATACTTTAATATATTATTATTGTTATTGTTATGTATGTATTTATCTGTTTTATTTAAGGAAAAGTATTTGGCCTTTTCCAACTTTTTTTTAGCACTAAGAAACGCGTTTGCTTTTCTTCTCTTCTTTTTAATTTTTCAAATCCAATTTGTCTTCTCCTTTGCCTTTTCTTTTTGGTGGATATAGTTAAGTGGAATGTTATAAAAGGAGACAACATGTCTACAACAGTCTTCGAGGATTGTGATAAGATGAATAAAATCTTCTTCACAATTATTACATGTCTCAACTTACGTGGGGGTGGATTTAATATTTAAAGTTATAGATTCGACATAAGAAGTACTTATAGTAGTTTTAGCTTCAAAACCTGTGTTTACGTAAAAAAAAATAAAAAAATGTATACATAATGTATTCAGGACCCATTGAGCAAAAAAAAATATTCTGATCTAAATTGAATCAATTGATGATATATCGTAATTTGCAATTGTTTCTACAAAATACACAAACATTACAAAAACTAAAACAACATAAAGCAATGATATCAAATTTTTGTTATGACTAATTAAATTTCTAAGAACTCGAGCTTAAAATCTCTAATCAATTTTTTTTATTAATAGCTAGCTTCTTTGTGCGTAGAAAATAAAATGTGTGGCTAAGTGCTTGCGTTTCCTTTTTATTTTTTATTTTTGTACTATAACTAAAATAAACTTATTATTTTATGAAGGTTCTAGTTGACAAATGCAATAATATATATTCCCTAGCAGACCATGTGAATGCAAAATATTCCAATATATGCGGCTTTATAAGTATTCTTCGTTCACATTTGATAGTAAGAAATATTTTCTTCTTTATAGTAAGCTATTTTTCCATTTATCTTATTTTGGAGTAACCGTTAATTTAAAGGGAAAATTGACTTTTTCCATTTAATTTGGCGTAAATGTTAATAGGAAAGATATTTTAAAATTATTTGACTAGTTAGAGGACATTTTTGAGTTAGTTGATTAGCGATAAGAGTATCTTTAAGTCAATACGTGTAAGAATATTTTTAGCGCTTTTCCCAATGTATTATAGTAGAATTTTAAACTTGAACTAAAATCATTTTAATTTTAGGTCCGCTCTCAGTGTTTGGTCCTTGATTGTACTGAAAATTAATTAGAAATCAATTAACAAACGATAGAATTAAAAATAACTATAACTTTTAGGCAGAATCAGAAAGGCGAAAGGAGTTCATCAGAACCCCTTCATGTGTGTGTAATTACATATATGTTGTATAATTAAATGGATAATATTTTGTAACAAAAGATACATTTAGTGGCAATAGATTTTCTTTTAATAATGCCACAAAAATATTTAGCGGCAATTGAATAAATATTATTGCATCAAGATTAGTTAATTGCTAAAGCCTTTAGCAACATTAATTATATAAATTGTTGGTTATAAACTAATAAATACTCATATTACATTATTGCTAATTTAATATAACGATAATTACATTATTACTATTAAATAATTTGCTGCAAAATACTTTATTCGTTACCGTGTTTACACCTAACTCAACCCAAAAACACTAGATCAAGATGAGAGAATTGTCCAAATCATATTAATTAAGAGTCCAATGCAATCATCCATCTCTGATATGAAACTCCATCACATATATATTGAACCCGCTAATGAAAATTCTGGCTCCACATATGACGATTTACTTGTAGATAAAGTCATTGATGATTCATGTAAAGTTTGATTTTGAATACCGCGTTATTTGGACTTGAAATTGTATTATATATATGTGAGGACCAACGTATAGTAACTTTTATTTGAGTCTTCAAGTTTTTTTTTATAATTTTTTTTGGTGTGACATTAATGATTTATTTGACAAAAAAAAAAAATTGTCGTTACCGCGTAAATTCATAGTCATATTTTTGGATTTAGTTGTATGTCTTGTTTACATTTATTTTGATGCAAAATCCATTATATCCTTTCTTTTATGCTTCTCTATTTTTGGTTATTTGACCAACTTAAAAGTTCACGTGGACGGGGACAGAGCTAGTAATTATAATAATGTACAAATATATATAAGAAAATATTTTTTATTTGTATATTTATATGTATAATATGATTTTTCAACGAATAATATTCAATCCCAATAGGTAGTAGCTATGACGTCCCTCCATGAATATGGCAGAGTTGTGTGATTCTATAGATAAGTATTCAATTGAATTCCATTCGTAAAAAAATAATGGACAACAAAATCTCATGTGTGAATAAATTAATTTTTGAATTCCCTTGATTAAGGAAAACTTCTTGTTTAATTTATCGGAAAAAGTCTCTCTAAAATATACTTTAGGTTACTAGTTCAAAAATTTGAGGTATAACATATGGAAAATTTCAACGAGGAATCAATATGGATTGTGGTGCAGTGATGGAACTGCTCCACCGTTTACTAGAGTCTCGGGTTTGAGCCTTGGGTATGGAGAAAATCATGTTGGGAGCGCCACCCTCGAATTGACCCTGTAGTGCGCAATCCAATTTTAGTCGGGGGCTCCAATACGGGAACTAGACACCGAGTGGGAAACTAAAAAAAAATTCAACGAGATTGCTAGGTATATAAAGAAGTAAATCTTAGAACCCATTAATGTTTTAAAATCATGTGAATCTAGATTCAGAACAGATAATATCACTAATGGACTGAGCTGTTACGACTTACATGATATGCTTTACTCTTAATCTCTTATCAATATATGACAAAATGAATTTGAAAAATGCAATTTTGAAGCTTAGTCTTCTTGCATGAGAAAGAAAAAATGAAGAGAATTAAGATATTTCTTTATCTTTGTTCACATTATATCTTGGTCAAGAATTTCTATTAGCTATTGACTATAGAACTTTAGAGAATTAAATATAAGCCATGACGTTTAGAAAAACGCACATGCAAATACATAGATATTTATAATTTTGAACGGTGAGGAAGTTTAAAATGAAAAATAATGTAAAAAAATAAACAAGTAAAAAAATATGAAGTTATAATTAGGAAATAAACGTCACAATTACAATCTCGTTGACCACAAATTTGTTTTTTGGGTTACGTTATTATTAAGCTCAAAAGCGCATGTACGAAGGGGCGGTTTACGTTGAACGAAGGGTTTTCCGTTGAAAAATTACACTATATATATAAAGATTAAAATATTAATTTACGTGTATATATATACTATTGAACCCCCTAAACATATACCAAAGGCGTAGCTCAGTGGCGTTGGGTCAGGATTTTGCTCTATTGCACGCGAGGTCGCGTGTTTGAATCCGGGCAAAGGCATTTTTTTATCAGCTTATATTTTAGATGTTTTAATTTTTTAAAAATAATAATAATGCAATCAGAAAACGATGTTTAGTTCCAAAAAATTAAAACGCTGATTGGGAATTTAGGATTTATTAGTTTAACCCCTAATTACAAAGTCAATTATTAAACCCTTTTCTTCTTGATTCGATCCATTTAATCCGACCCATTTATTTGTGGATATTATTTACGTGACTAATTTTTTTTTGAACCCCCTGATGAAAATCCTCCCTCCGCCACTGCATGTACGTACGTACGTACATACTATATATATGAACTTGTATTAAAACTTTTACTTTTCTGTTACATTCCGATGTTGATTTTGCCTAAAGTTTAACATACACCCTTTTTTTTTTAAATTGTCAGTCTAGAAGCCTTTCGATCCTTCTCTTCAATCTACCCTCATCTGTCCGTCGTCCGTCGTCATAAGCACATACATCCTACCTTATAAGGACTTAGAGTCCCCGTTAAGGTTTGCCCCATCACCTTATTGAGATTTGAGGAAATGTCCGACTCTAATACCATATTTGTCACAACCCAAACCAATATCATGTACTATCTACTTTTGGCCCAATATGCCTTACGATTGTCCCCTCGCCTACATCATCATTGAACCTAAAAAAAGTTCACATCATTGAACCTAAAAAAAATGTGAACTTTTGTATATCTAATAAAACTCTTCACTTTCCACTCTCATCATGTTCTGAATTTCTCCAATGATATAACATCCATCATTTTTCGAAAGCAAACATCAGCCTAAAAATTTGTCAATTTTTTTCTTCGACTCACACTCGTCAACCCGCCTATATAACAACAAAAAATTTATAGTTAAACGACAAAAATTTCATGCTAATCTTATTTAGCTACGAATTAGAGACGGATTATATGAAAATTTAATTAACTAGGAGCTATTTAACAACACATTAACTAGGGATTTCCGATAAAGTATGTAGCTAATTTCATGCTTTCTAATAGTACATGTCACAAATGCAATAAAGTGATAATTTACTTAGCCTTATAATAATTTTCTTTATAATTTACCAAAAGTCAATAAATCTATCCTAAAAAAGTCTAGTGTTCAGACACAGTCCAACTTGTACTGTGAACGATTAGGTAGTACTGAACTTCTCCTAGGCCCTAAGATTGCGACTTGTGAGTAATCAAAGTGTATAACGTTACGTAGGACACATGTATATGTAAAAGATAATCATGTTTACTCTAATATTAATGTACATTAAGTAAATTGTAACCTCGTATGATTGAGTCGAATATCAAAAAACTTCTACGATGCATGCATATATGACTATGATAAATTGTTTAATTTAATTATTACAAGTAGTTATTTATCTTTTTGAGTGTGATCACATACAAGAAATCCCACCATTAGGGTAATTTTTATGTCAAATTGAACACATCCAAAAGATAATTACAAGTATTTAAATTTAGAAATTCATACATACATTTTTTTTTTAAATTACTCTATTTTGGGGGAGTTTTAACCCAAGATTTGAATTATTTTGACTTCTAATTTTCCCATTTTAGTAAAATCTTATAGGACAAGTAACTCATTAAATGATTTTACAATTGATTAAAGCAATTAATTTCTCCATCATAGAATAACCAAGAAGTTAGGTTTAATTGCTAGAATTTCTTTCCACTATGTCAATTTTATTAGTAATCTAAAATGAGTATATACATAAACAAACAAAAAAAGTTGTGGATAATTTTTCTTTTCTCCCTTTCTTTTTCATGATATTTGAACATTCAACGATAACAATAACATATCAATGTGTAATTCTACATGTTGAATTTAAAAAGAATAAGCTATAATCAGATCTTATTCTTTTATTGTAGTGGTAAAGATACTATTTCTGACATAATCCTCAACTCAAGAAAAACATTTTAAAATAATTTACGAAAGAAAATACGAAAATAAAGAAGCATGACAAACGAAATGAATTGTTTGATCATTCAAATTGTTTAATTTATTCATACCAAAACCAAGAATTTTTTTTGGTTTGGTAGCCAAGTGACTTAATTATAAGCATGCGTTTATTCATGTGGATCCCATATATCTCAAGTGGAATTTTTTTCCTTTAAAACTTGTTATTAATTTTAAGTAAAAAAAAACTAATTATGAATATATATATATATATATATATTAGCTATAGTAATTAAATAACACTCTTGATTTCTCAATTATTGCTAAATCTTTATTTAATTCTAATAATATTTGACTAAACACATTAGACCTTCAATTATTCGAAGGGATGCTTGCATCTCTTCATAGATTCACATATTTATCAATCATTACCCAACTTTTAAAGAATAATTAGATATATATGACAAGATCAAAATCAGAATATTGTAATAATTAATTTAAGTTAGAGAGTAGTTAAACCGTTACCTTTGAATAACAGCTTGACTTAAAATTTAAATAATATTTTTTGAGCAATCATATGATAATGTCACAATTAGTACTAAATATGTATGCGATAATATTTCATAATTCAATGTTTTTAAGTTTTAACACTATATTTAATGATTAGGGTAAAAATATTTATTAACATTTTTACATGTTTATCTTTTGTTTTTGTACTTTTAGTTTTTTTTCTCGCATCTTGCTGAGGGTCTTTTGGAAATAGTCTCTCTACTTCAGAGACGTAGAGGTAGGTTTGCGTACACCCAACTTCTCTGGTCCAAACCCTACTTGAAGAATTTCACTATGTATGTTACGTTGTTGTTATTTCTTTCCCACATTTCATCCGTCTTTTTCTTTTTCTTTTTTCATTTTATATAGTTCTATTATATATTTTTCTCAACATTATTTTTTAGCATTTGCGAATTAAAGTTATTTTAAAACAATTTTAACGAATTTGAAGAGCCAATTTTGTTTTTGTAATTTTGTAATTAAAAGACTTGGGAAAGCAATTGCTAGAAATATGTAGAAGAAAATTGAGATTCTCCACCTAAAACAAGGAATCTTAGGTATCCAAATAGATAGTTTCTTTTTTATAGTTTGAAAAAAAAAATTACAAATCTTTTTGAGTTAAAGATGAAAGGTTATAATCCATGCATCTCGCGTAAATAAAATATAAATAAAAGTTTATTTGTCGTCCTTAAAGTTTATATTTTTTTATTGTTGAATGAGAAATATTATATAAAGTATTACTCCCTTCTTTCCAAAACAATTGTCCCATTTTGTTTTTCGAGAGTTAATGAATTAAATAATATTAAATTAATTTAATATTTTAAAATTAAAATTTAGATATTTGAGAACTATATAAAAATTACCACAAGTATCAATATGATAAAAAAATATCTTAATATTTGATCAAAGTTCATATAATTTGATTCTCAAAAAGTTAAACGTGATAAATATTTTGAGACGTAAGGTGTTACTTTGCGGTCCTCAATAAGGCATTAAAATAATGTACAATATGGATATACAAATTTTCAACATTCCCTTCTAGATAAATATTTTTTTTTCTGGCAAATTTCTTCAAAATTGACGAATAGTCATATATGATTGGAGTTTAATCAATTTTAACAAACTTCTAGGTAAATAACGACTAAAAATAATCAAAAATAAAATAAAATATATATTTGGAACAATATTTTCAACAGCATCTTTGAATTAGTACTTTTCTTGCTGTAATATTCCAGCATCTTTAATTAATTCTTGGTTGGAGGTTATGATTAGGTTATCTAATTGCTTGATTAATCAAAATAATTAAGCAATTCTAATAATCATTTCGTATTTACCTTTATCATTAGGAGATTGTTTCGTATTTAATTTGCCCTTATTATTAACAGGAAAGACTGTATCTATAAATAGGTGGTGACTCTTGCATTCATCCAAGTTATTCGAGAAATATGGTCAAAATCAACGCGATAACTTTTTACTATGGTTTATAATTAATTATATTATATTACCCACAAGTTAAAGCTTTAATAGGGGCAAAAAATAATAATTAAACGAAGACTTTTTAGTTTTTACTAATCCAAGTTTAATGGAGTGTAAAATTGCTTCATTTATTCGAATATAGAGTATTACACAAGCAAATGTGACCTTTTGCCTAAATTAAAATTAAAGTATAATTTTTGTCTTTTTCCATTCATGTTATAACTATTTGTTATTTTTTGTGCTTCGATTATCACGTTATTTGGAAATTGTTATTGTTCCTTTTTTCTGAAGGTTATGTAATGTATTCATCTTTGATTTTGTATTTTTCTTTTCTTTTTTTCTACTAGTTTTGATTTGTGTTACTTGAATTGATAGTTTTTTTAAACAGTTTATCTATCTCTATAAGGTAAAAATAAGATCAGCTTATACCATATCATTCCAAACTCCACATAAAATGACATTGAAAATGTTATTTATTTATTTTGGTAAAACGGGTATGTTGTTGTTTTTGTATGTATCTAGAAAAATTACAAAAATGCAAAAAAATCAAATTAGTTCAAAACTAATTAATGCTACTATTCCAACTAATTAACTATACATTGCATCACATGTGAAGTACGTAGTACGTAGCTGCATACTTCATCTTTGATAATAATGATGCACTCTAATTTTTGTCTTAATTTTTTTTCTTATAAAAAATATATATTTTTAAAGGTATATCACATACTACCTAATGAATAAACTGTATTTGTATACGTCAGTAATTAATATTAGGTGATTTTTTTCATTTGTTTGAATCTTGATGGACAGAGAATGACTCGATAGTTGTGTTGATGGGAATGCAAACTGATCCGGACACCATGCACTAAATGATTTATTAGCATACCCCTCTAATTCCACACTAATCATTGACTAATACTCTAATAGTAGGAGATTTGGTATCTTCATGGTTATTTATTAATTAATTTAATTTTTTGTCTTTTAGGTTTTGGTTGGGAAGTTTGTCATCTCTACCTCCAACTTGTGATTTAATTGTATAAATTAAGTAATAAAAGTTAAAGTAATTTGACTTTTATCTCATTATAAAAAATTAACCCATGCAACAATTCTTTAAACTATCATTTGACATTAAGAAAAATGATTTATTAGGTATAATATTTTTAATCCATCCAAGGATAGGTAATGTGTTGCTTTGAATAGGTTTACGCAATCAACAAACGCGCAAGCGTATGTGAACATGTATTACATCTTATAAAAAATTTCATGTTTTTCTTTTATTCTGACGTATATTCATCTAATAAATATATTATATGCATCCCTTATTCAAAATCTTTCCCTGTGACTCGTCCTCATCGATCCACCCTCCACCATAAACGTTACAATAAAATTGTAAAACATGTAAAAGGAATTAACAAATTTATTTTCAAATAATTTTAATGTCACTAATGATGTCAAGTGGGATGACATACTTGTTTCAAAATAATACAGAATTAATTTGTCATATAATCTAAGATTATCTTTATATGGTGGTAAGCTAGTCAATTCAACCTTAGGTAATTACGTAAAAAAAAAACAAGGAAATGGACTGCTTTGACAATTGACAAAGAACAAATTTTGACTATAAACTATTGAACTAATTTTATATTTATAATTAGTCATATGTATTTAGTAGAAAAACAAGAAAAATCCTCCACAATTGATTGAGATTTATTTATTTTTAAATCAATTTAAAGATTTAAATAATATTACACAATAATTATCTACTATATATTTCATAAATCCATGCACTACACCAAAACTATATTGTTACATGAGAACTGCTCCAATAAAATATTACACATGGAAAAAAGTATTTACTATACATGTGATATTAATTAATCCATTACTTTTTAGTTAAAATACCTAATAACATGTAAATATCAATGTTATAAGCACACGTTTCACCCTTTTTTTTAATATATAATTAGTACTAATATAATGAGAATAATATATAATTACAAAAAAAAAATAGACACCTTGCGCGATATATAGGAATTAAAGCATTTACGTAATTTATAAATCGATTTAGGCTTGTAGCTAGCTGGAAGGTATTTCAACAAAAGTAAGATAGTTGAGATGATCGTAAATTAACTAACTGTCTGATATTATTATTATTATAGTTAAAAAGGTACTAGCATTATGTATCAAAGTGCTCACTGCATCTCCACTAAAATACATGAAGGACCTTTCCTACACTCTGTATTAACTATTAAAGGCATAATATATAGATAAATATTTTAAATGTTTAATTTTGAAAATGTACATGATCTAGATAATATTTAAGCTTGTTTTTATTGTCTCGTGAACATCTGACACTGATATATTCTTTTTCTCTTGACTCTAGAAAAATGAGAATATTTTAGTAGTTACACAGTATATAAGTTAACTGATCATTTGATTTCTTCTTTATTAATTTATCTATGCCATATGTAAGAAAATGTCAAAATCTAAAATATCATTTTGTTTATTGATACTCTTTGGATGAATTTAACAAATAAAAAATTGAAAAGAAAAATCGAACAAATTGAAGTTTTATCAATATAGTTCCTTACAGAATTCATAAGGATTGCCGAGTTGGTTGAACATGTGATTTTCTAAATGAGGTTTCTCAGGTTTGATTGATTCTTCCAAAGAATAGCAGATGCGAGTTTCATTCTGACTATTTCATGAATCTTGTTCAGTAATAAAGTTGGAATAATGACAAATTAGCAAACTAAAGTAAAGTTAGAAAAATAAAAATGAAACTTGTATGATCAGAATATATAAAACTTTTCATTCAGCAATTTATTCTGATTTGTACATTAGAACAAAAGAGCTTTTTACAATAAAAAGTAGAAACAAATATTTGGTGTGGGAATTTTTGTATTTTTCTCCCCATATACCTTTTTTCACCTTTTTATCAACTAAAACTACTATTAACAAAAAGTGACACGTACTTACCAATAAAAAAAAAAGAAACTTTAAATTAAACTTTGTGTATCGAATAAACTTATGTACTATATTACAAGAGTTGCTCAAATTTCCATGATTCATCAAATGTAACATTATTCATCATGTCACTATGATCATCCTCAAGCAAAAAATCCAGTGTGCTGCTAAAATCATTATTAATTTCCCATCCAAATCCCATATTGTTATTATTATTTTCCATTAATGGCCATTCATCAAAACTTGACAAAAACTTCAAATCTTCAAGAATGTTGGATGATGATGATGATGAAAATGAAGATGATGATGTTGATGGAGTTGATTCTTGGACTAAAATCTCATGAGGTTCAATCAATGGAACTTCATCAATACAAAAGCCATTATTGTTGACTTCCACTATGGTTGAGTCAAAATTATTCGCGCAATTCGTCCCCATGGTGTTATTATTATTATTATTGTTGTTGTTATCATCGTCTTCTGATTTGATCTCTGTAATAGTTGATTGATCAATTGGACTACTTTCAATATCCATTTGTGCCAATAATATATCTTGATTTTTATCTTCTTCAATTGGTTGATTTCCTTGTTCTAATGTGTTTGTTTGGTCAATAGTAATAGTGGAGAGTGGCTTGTGAGTGATTGGATCAATCCCCATTTTCTTCAACTTCTTCTTGATGTGTGTATTCCAATGGTTCTTGATTTCATTATCTGTTCTTCCAGGTAAATGAGAGGCGATTTTTGACCACCTACAAATAATAACTTTATCTGATCAATTACTCAGAATATATTGTGAGATCGATCATTTAAAATGACATATTTACCCTCCATTGATCAAAGAGAGTAAAATTTGGTCATGTTGGTAGAGGGGTCCATTTTCCCACTTAGGTAAAAAGAGTCATAAATTGGTAAAGAAAATTGAAAAATTATTGATGGACAACAATGACACATTGAAAAGTACACAATGAAGAATGGGTGCCTGAAATTGCGTTAAAGTTTTTTGTCTACCACTTGAAATTTATTTATTTTCTTGAAGTTTTAAAGAACTTTATGATCCACACAAAGAGCTCCAAATGGACATAGCACTTATTTAATAAGTACTACACTTTTAACTCATGTTTTTTTTTTTGAAATATTCAAATGTCAAAAAGTGAAAAGTATGAGAAACAATTGACATGTTTTTTTTTTACTTCAAAAATAAGTAATTATGATTTACCTATTTCCAAGTTGAGCATGAAGATCAATAACCATTTTTTCTTCATATTCTGATAAAAGTCCTCTCTTCAAATCTGGTCTTAAATAATTTGTCCATCTCAATCTACAACTCTTTCCACACCTCAATAGCCCTGCATAATGAAAAAAGTATATATTAATATTACTATATACTATAATCAAGAAATACTAGTAAATAAATAATTTACTTGCTTTTTAGAAATTTAGACCACTTCTAGGAATAAAAACAATCATTGAACCACCCTTTTCTCATTTTCCAAATTAGCACTAAACACCATTGTCCCACACTTTTCCCTATTCTCAATGACAAAAGTTGGATCAAGAGTGTGTTTGATACGAAGAAAAATATTTCCATATTTCATTAACATGTGTCTATTTTCTCATATCATTTGATCATATATATAGACGCAGCAAGTTCTGAAGAGAACTTGCTGCGTCTAGTCTGAATATTCGTCAGGTTATATCTGACGAATCATAAAAGATGAAAAATGAGAGAGACCTGCTAATTTAGGGACAGCTCTCCAACAACATTGTCCATTATTGAGAATGAAGTTAATGAGTTTCTTGTCTTCCTCAGCTGTCCATGGACCTTTCTTCAATCCAACTTTGTCACAACAAGGTTGTCTCCCCATGATAATAAAATTTTCAAGAAAATAACAACTAAGTTTAAGAAAATTTTGAGGTTTATTTTTGATGAAATAATATAAGAAAGAGATTTTGGGATTATTTTGTTTTAGAGAGAGATGAAGAGTTGGCCTAAACTCTATAGAACAACAACAAAGGCCACCTACTTATATATAAAATCATAACCAAACACCCCCCACCCCCACTTACCCTAGTGGGGTACCACACATTAACACCTCTAGAGAAAAAAAAACACGGCTTATTAATCAATTATTATTATAAAAAAAAAAATCCATCGCATCCCTTTAATGGGTTTAAGACATATTAACAAATGGTTCGATAAGTACTTTTTTATTTTTAATTAGAGGTCTTGAATTATAGTTTTCATAGATATATGGAGTCATCTTTGTTTGGAATTATTTTACCCCTCAATGTGAGACTTTCCAACATGAATTTAAACTTAGTCGGACTCCAATGTAAATATCAGATATCGAATGAATAATCAGAAGAAAAAAAATCTAAGGTTGTTGTTCGAGTTATTAAGGAAGAAAAAAAGAAGAAAGCTTTGAGAAAAGGGTAAAAATAGAATTGATGAATTCAAGATTTTAATTACAAAATTGTATTTTAGTAATTAAAGAAGCAAAAAAATGAAAGCTCTGGAAAGGAATTTATTTTTTAAAAAACACCAAATAGAGATGGATTCAAGAAAAATTTCTAGAATTCGAAAAACTCCGAAAGATTATTTACACTCTGAATATTCATAAAAATATCAAAAATAATTCTAATTATATATATTCATATCTAAACACGACTTCAATATTCAAATATCATTTTCAACTCATAACAAAATACAATATTTTTTTTCAATTTTATGTTCAAACACCCACTCACACTATTTTTTTTTCTAAAAAAATTACACCCACACGTGTAATTCAGTCATACAGCGCGTGTAAGTGCGTGTTATTTGTCACATTGAGAAAGCGCCACCTCAACACACCCCTCTTATTTTCTTTGCTTGAATTTGAAGCATAAAAGTATGGAAAATATACTTAAGTTCTCTCACACGTCAGCAAAAATAGAAAAAAATAAATTGGATATTTTAGTATAAAGTATAATTTTCTTGAATACACATTTGGGATAAAGTGGCTAATTCAACAAAATTTACATTTATTTGGATATGATATATTTTATGTATACTTGTTTGAATGTTGACCCTTTTAAATTTACTTATCAATGTATATTTTTAGATAACTTTGACTTGGGTTGAGTTCTTTGGTTGGATATTGCTCGATCAATTAATTTATAAAATATGTATAAAAATAATTAAAATATATTACAACACATAAATATGTTTGTGTATATATTTTATAAATTAATTCACACAAAATATTGAATGGTAATTTTTCCATATATATATATCAATAGTGTAAGCTAATTGACTATGACATGTAATTACACCATTTTCCATGTTACAAGGTCACACTTATTAGGGAGAACTAATTGTTGTTGTTAGTCAATTTAATCTGATGATATATATAGAAATTTATTTTGAGTTCATGCTAAGAATTGTTCTAAAAACTCAATTAATATACTTGCTATATTCAGTTTTAGAGATAAATTTGAAAATTTTGATGTTTATGAATTTCTGTAGAGACCTTAAATTTTAATAAAATAATAGTTAGGTTCATAATCAAATACGTATAGATCAATATATTTAGTTGATTTCTTTTTACATATATATACGTTTAAACAAAAATTATTGAAATCACGTGAACTTCTAACCAAAACCGACCCTAACTAGTGATTTTATTCATGAATATTTTTGGCGCAAGGGTGTCTTGTTTAATTTTGTGCTTTTAGTAACACTCTAATCATGTCTGATTAAGTATTTTTTTTTATATTAAGTATGAGTTCAATTTTCACTATTATCCTTTTTTGGGTAAATGCAAAAAATAAAAAATGATTAGGAGGTAAAATTTGACGTTTGGGTTGTGCATGAGATTGAGAGAAATTGTTTTCTTAAAGTTAAATTCAAATATAACAACATAGATCTTTCCTTAGGAATAAATTCAAGAGATATTTAAGGAACTAGTTAAAGTAAGATTAATTCAATTATTATTTGACACACAACAAAAGTCTACGAACCAACATGGGTTGTGGTGCACTGGTGGGAGTGTTTCACCCCTAACCAGAGGTCTCAGGTTCGAGCCCTGGGTATGGAGAAAATCTTGTTGGGAGCGCCACCCTCGAATGGGCCCTGCAGAGTGCGATCCAAATTTAGTCGGAACTCCAATGTGGGTTCCAGACACCGGGTGAAAAAAAAAAAAAGTCTACGTTTTTAGTACTCCAAAATGGACCCACAATCTTATGTATTAAGCCAAAAAATTAAAAAATAAAAATCTTATCCTTAGATTAAAACCAAAGAAAATTTCATCTGCCAGCTGGTGGTCAAGATTATTGTAATACAAATTTTTTTTTGCAAAATATAGTAAAGTCT
Organism: Solanum tuberosum; assembly: GCF_000226075.1. Classification (NCBI taxonomy): domain Eukaryota; kingdom Viridiplantae; phylum Streptophyta; class Magnoliopsida; order Solanales; family Solanaceae; genus Solanum; species Solanum tuberosum. The sequence continues at coordinate 56,493 of NW_006239422.1, read as the reverse complement.
ACTAGAAGACTTAGCTTGAGTTAATAATAATAATAATAATGTACGTGCAAATTTACCCAACTTGTTGGTCGTAAGATTCTTGATTTTAATTGAATTTCAAAATTTCTATTCACACTTTCAGCAATTTCATCTTATTAATGTTAACCGCTCATCGTGTGGATACATATACAGTACTAGTATTTGTACTTGTAATAGAAGACAAAGTATTTAGTAAATTTTTTAATATAATATAAAAGTTGAACTAAAGTTACTGAGTTCAATTGAATTTGTACATTGATTTTTAATTCCGCCCGAATGAGTATGTTAATATAACTTAATATAAGTATATAAGTGCAAATGTACCTAATTTGGTGGTGAGAATCTTGAATATATCTGAATAAAGTTTGAAATCTGAATCCCCAATATCTCTTATTTTCCATATCACAATCCCTTTGTTCTTTCTTTCTTCCTTTTTTTTTTCCAAATTTATTGTTCTTGTAAAAAATTCTTGAGATAAAAATATTGATACTTTATTTATCTAACCAAAAAAAAAAGGAAAAAGAAGAATTAACCTTGATATATTCTCATTCAACCGCTTAAACTAAAATTATCCACAGATCGATTTCCTGTATAATATATGTATAAATTTTATCTATCATAGAGAAAAAGTAAATTGTAAATTTGACTAGCTATTTGTGTAAGACCCCAAAAATATATATACATCAGATCCATCTTCATCGTTAACCAAAGATTTCAAGTTCGAGCCCTGAACATGATAGAAACTATGGTAAGTACTAGGTGCCTTATACAATATGAATTTAGATTAATTGAGCTTCCATCGAGAGTATTCGTACATCGGATGGGACCAGTTAAAAAATGAAGTTTAGTATTTGCCTTAGCTTGTTTTGATCTTTTTAAAAAATGAATGCATGTATTAAAGAAAGTGTTTATTTAATATGGAGATTAAATAAATTATTGTGCAATATGTACATGCCAATTAGTAGATTTAAAGATCTTCCCAAACCAAAAAATAATTATTATCTGCGGCATTTATTTTTAGTTATTTTTATTTTTATAAATAAGAAGGAAAATAGTGGTTGAGCATCTAATTGGCATATCAACTACCATGAAAATCATTATATATACATGCAAAATTATCATGGTATGTATACTAATATTATTATTTTTAATAGCATAAAATAAGGATCTATATTTGTACTTTATATTTACAAGTCACATTCACGTAGATAAAATGAAATATATTTTCCATCATGACAAATAATTTAAACTAACCGATTATCTTATTTGTGCACACGAAGTTCCTATAAACTTATAATTTATATTTTATACCTACATATTTGAATCAATGAGGATATAGGTAATCGGGTTCAAGTTTCAGGAGCTCAATAACTTTTATGCTGATTTATATTGAAAAATCTATTCAATATATAAGAAATATTAATTGAAAATTTGATATTAAAGTAGGCTCTTGGTCCAGCGGCAGAAATGAAACCTAGGTTTAAGCTTTGTTGGCCTCTTGGCCCTTCATAAGTGGGATGGAGGTTAATTAACGACAATGATAATTTGACTATTAATGACCCCTAATTAACAATCAAGTCCTAATTAATACTAGAGTAAAAACATAAACGCACAACTGAAGTTGTTTCGAATTTTCATAAAGACACCTTAATTTTGAGGGCGTCCTATTACCCCACAAAAGTATTGAATATCTTTGTAAAAGGACCATTTTGACCCATTTTCTCTACTGTGAACAGGCGCGTGGTGCTCACTTTTTTATTAATTTAATTTAAATTAATTTCTTCAAATCCAACCCGACCCGACCCAAATCGTTTCAAAAAAGAAACTCTTGTTCTCCATTTTTCATTTCTTAGTTCCTCTCATCATTTTCTTCAATCATAGGCATTGTTGAAGATCATATCCTACAATTTTGATGTTTGTTGGTCAAATTTCTTGGAGAGCTAGCGGAGTAAACAATGAATTGAAGATTAACAGGTTAGAATAGTAACAATAGCAAATCGTTTCAGCTGCAAACAACCCGAGCTTCAATGGACAAGTCTCGGAAACATCTTGCGACCTCGCCGCCGTCGCCGCCGATCAAAGTTCAGAAACTGGCAAGTCTCAGGTCAATGTTGATCCTCCCGAAAAAACAACTGATTTGAGAGTTTGGTTTGATTTTTGGGTTCTCAAAACTAAATGAAATTAAGAAGAAATGAAACCTCGGACAACTTTAAATTAGCCTTTTCGATTGGAAATTAAAACGAATTCCTACCTTATTGAGTTGATTTCATCATTTCATCATAGAGTACCTATGATTCTTTTGTTGGGGAAGATGATGAATTTGAATGGAGTAAATAATTAATAAAGAAAATAACTTAAATGTGTCGATTTTTAATTGGTTTTTGGCATTGAAAACGGACCTTCACGCGCATCATGTGCGTGTTCACAAACATAATGAGAAAATGGGTCAAAATGGTCCTTTTACAAAAATTCGAAACAACTTCAATTGTGCTTTTATGTCTTTTCTCTTAATACTACTACTTGTCATATACTTGCTAATAATACAAAACATTTTATAATAATAAGACTTCAACTAACTCCATGAAATATAAAATCCACCAATTTCTTGTGGATCTAACTGTTCTAACCATTACTGTATATATAATATATATAGAGAGAGAGAACAAGTCTGGTATTCCAACTCTTTTGCTCGTATCTTGTATATGTCACGATCCAAGTACATGACATGTAGTGTTTACTTTGGCCTAACAAACCTCACAAATTTATTCTTTGACCGATGTCATTATCAAGCCCAAAAATACTTGTATCATGTGATGAACACTCATATTATGCCTTATAGAAATCTTCATTTTCCTCTCATTCTGATGTGTGGGATTCACCTTAATTATCAGGTGTAATATGCATCCTTTCTTCAGAAACTTGTCAGCCAAAAAGTCTATCAGTCCTTCTGATCTTCGACCCGCCTCTTCGTGGGCATGACAATATATAATGTGTGTGTGTGTTTTAAACTAATTAAGTAAATTAAACGTGAGTTATGGTAGATTCCCAAATTTTAACCATAATACGTTTAAATCAGTATATTGAAACTTAACATGTTATAGTATAAACAATATGTTACTTTATCTTTATGTCCTTATCCCTTTAGAAAACTCATGCAACTTAACTTCACGACATAAAAGTGTTGAAACGACGATCCTGATCCAACTGTTAAGGTATTGTCCGCTTACGTTTAGACCCGTATAAAAATTGCCTCTTTGGTTTTAACTCGAAAGGTGCCTCAACAGTTAATTCTAAACTCATTAATTCTTCTCTCTCATTCCAATATCTGCAAGTTCGCCTAAAGTGTAATGTGCACCCCTTTTTCAGACTCTGTTAAAGAATGACAAAAGTCCCACATCGGTGGTTAATGAGATGGGTGGACTCCTTATAAGGCTTGGGCAATCCTCCTCCCTTTGAGCTAGCTTTTGGGGTGTGAGTTAGGCCTAAGACCTAATTTAAGCACAGTACAACTTACTGAAAGAAAAGAACTAATATTACAAATTAGAAGAGGGACAAATTGTGTACTGTTATGAAAAAAAAGGTTTAAAAAAAAAAATAAGACCTAATTTAACATGGTATCAGAGCAGGGCCCGTCTCACCCGATGTTGGTGGGTCCCCAAAATCAAAATTGTCCACGCACCAGATGCTAAGCACTGGGCGTGAGGTGGGGTGTTAAAGAATGACAAAAGTCCCACATCGGTGGTTAATGAGATGGGTGGACTCCTTATAAGGCTTGGGCAATCCTCCTCCCTTTGAGCTAGCTTTTGGGGTGTGAGTTAGGCCTAAAAACCTAATTTAACAGACTCACATTCCGTCACGGGCCTCACAAGTATTTTTACAGTCTTTTTGTACTTTGATTAAATTTACATATTTCAAAGTAGTGACAAAAATGGTTGTTCCCTCATACCTCAGCAAATATATGACTTAATTAGCTGACTCGAATAGGAAAAAGAAAAAAATTGAACCGTTGAGTAAACGTATATAAAACGTTTACTTATAAGATTTCACATTTGTTTTCTTGACTACTTGTTGTATTATAGACAAAAATTTCTTTGACCATAAAATAAAATATTTAATTTTTATATTTTGCTAATAAACAGTAATGTTGATAGCACTTGAACCTTTTTTTTTAAAAAAAAAGAATAAAACTTATCAAAAGACATGTCATTTATATGTAGCTACAAATTAATTTAGATTGAACCTTAGTCAATGTAAAGAAATTAATAAAGAGAGATTTAGTGATGCCAATGACGGAGGGCGGGTAGATTGGTTATGGCGGGTCAAAAATTTCTAGCACGTTTCTGGGTTAACAAACTTTTGAAGAAAGTATGTACATGACACCTTGATTAGGCGAATCCCCAATCGAATGAGAGGGAAAAGTGAAGAGTTTTATAAGCATCACTTATTTTCATACGATACACATGTTTTTGTGCTCAATAATAACATATATAGTCCAAGAGACAAATCTATTGAGTCAGTGTTCTGGGCTTGGATACGATGACATATTTGCAAGTAGCTTGGCCTAGATAACTTTTTTTTTTAGATAACTCATCTTATAGGCCATAATAGGACTAGATAGTAGATAGTTATAAAAGAAACACACTCTATTTATTTATTTGATTATATTATAACACGTCTCCTCATTTGCAGGTCTGATTGCTTTCATGGGACATGAAGTGTGTAGAAATTCTTTCTTATATATAATAAAATGGATAATCATGAGATTTAAGTTCGAAAACTCTGCCAACCTCTTATACTACATATATGTTGCATAATGATTGGCCAACTGATTTTATTAAAGAGAATATACTTTTATTAACTTAATTATTTCGAAAGAGAAAAAAAAGACAAAGGATGGTAGAGCAACTTGAAGAGTGTTGTTGGATACAACGAAACAATGTAATATTATTTGCAACTAGCTTGGCCTATACGTGATACGTGTAGCAAAGTATCACGTATTCCGTCAGAATATACAATACATGTTATGGGCTTGGATACGACGACATATTTGCAGCTAGCTTGGCCTAGATAACTTTTTTTTTGGATAACTCATCTTATAGGCCATAATAGGACTAGATAGTAGATAGTAGGGGTATACATGATCGGGTTGGTTCGGGTTTTTCAAATATCAAATCAAACCATTTGTGTCGGATTTTTGAATTTATAAACCAAACCAAATCAATAAAAGTCGGGTTTTTGAACCTCCGGTTTTTTCGGATTTTTTCGGGTTTTGCCGGTAAAGTATTCATACAAACATATAATTTACATGTACTTCAAATATTTCTTTAGTCCTACCAAAATACAACTATCTAAGGTGTTTCTTAAGAAAATAACACAAAATATGATATGATTAATGACACTAAAAAAATACAAAAAAAATAATAATAATGAAATCGTGTAAAACAAATATTGCAAATTAATAAGTCATAATGAAAATGATCATAATTTAAAAATATTAAATCATGCTAAAAATAAGTTTAATAAGTATTAGTTATATGACTAAATATTAAAGGAAATTAAATTAGATTATGTATTTTAATTGTCTAAACCTATGTAAAATTAAAGAACAAATATTCAATATTATTGTCATTTTTAGTGTTGAATTGATTTCCTTTTTGCATTAGTATTAATTTGATTTTGATTTAAGCTTTATTATAATTACTAACATCTATGGACTATAATCTTTATGGGACCATTAGGAATTCTAACTTTCAAACATGAAATAATATATTAAAAGATAAAAACTATGAAAAAGTATAAGAAATATTTAAAAATTATATCAAAGTAAATATTTTTACGTATAAAATAAAATTTTAAAATTATATATATAATGTCGGGTTGGTTTGGTCTCTGGTTGGTATTTTTTAGTTGAAACCAAACCAACCCAAATATAGTCAGGTTTTTTTTTCAATACCAAACCACTAGTCGGATTTTTTTTTCGATTTGACTAAATTTGCGGTTTGATTCGATTTTCGGTTCAATTTTATACACCCCTAATAGATAGTGATAAAAGAAACACACTCTATTTATTTATTTGATTATATTATAACACGTCTCCTCATTTGCAGGTCTGATTGCTTTCATGGGACATGAAGTGTGTAAAATATTTCTTATATATAATAAAATGGATAATCATGAGATTTAAGTTCGAAAACTCTGCCAACTCTTAATACTAATATATGTTGCATAATGATTGGCCAACTGATTTTATTAAAGAGAATATATTTTTATTAACTTAATTATTTCGAAGAGAAAAAAAAGACAAAGGATGGTAGAGCAACTTGAAGAGTGTTGTTGGATACAACGAAACAATGTAATATTATTTGCCTAGCTAATTGCCTCCTAATAATTAATAAAATAAGCTATTATATTTTATGTACCATTTGTACTTTGAAAATATTGATTTGGTATCAAAAGGAAATCCTAATGATTAATTACCTATTGGACAAAACTATTAATGGAATATATGTTGAAGATGATTATTGTATTATATGTTAGTAATTAATTAGGTACGTAGCATGTTCCTGCTAGCTCTTCTACTACACCAACAAGTTGGTTGAAACAAAGACTTAGACTATTTATTTTTTTCGTCTGGCGTTCAATATATTTGTATTGAAATCTGACTAAATTGTTGACCTATTTTGATGCATCTCGCTCAGCATGATTTTTTCTGCTTTCTTAGTAACTCAAATTCAAAATATCTGATTAAGAATAAATTAAGTGATCGTGAACCATTTTACCACTATCCATATTAGTAAGACTTGGACTAACTATATTAGTGTTGAGTATTAGTATTCTGTGTGCCATAAAAACCATCATTTTGTTTAATTTCCATTAGACAAACAAGAGAAAAATCAAATGGATAATTGAATTAATCAACAACCATATGCGGAATTAGTGACTAGAGTCTAAAGTACTCTTGGAGAAAATAAAAGTGAGATTAATTAGTCCAAATTGATCATATCAAAATTAGATTAAATACATTGAACCTCGTACCCCAAATCACATCAATTATCATATCATATTATCAACCATAAAAAAACAAACCAATAGTGAAAATCTACATCATGTGTAATTATACTAGTTTCAATTAATTCTATCTATAAAAATAAAACAATCTTAGTATTTTTTACTTTTTCATCAACCATCTTTGTACCACTCTCGATTCAATCGACTCGAACTCGAGACTTTAGATACTTATACTATAACCTCATTCGCTTTGCAAACAAACTCAAAAACAACATAATGCACATTGTTAATAATCGAATTAATTAAAGTTATTACTAGGAATAAATTTTTTCAAATTTTTTTAGTTCACTAAATTTTATTTTTTTATTTTATCAAAATCTAGCCGAAATTTAAGAATAAATCATATCACACGCTTTTAAAAATAATTGGTCAAAATATATTTTTGGGTCAACCATATATTATTATCATGCAAGAAGGTTCTCACTAAGTCACTTCACTATCAATATAATAAATAGGACAGATTTGTACGTTTGTTCAGAGACTTGAGAATATATATTCATTATAATTTGTCTTATTATTTTGTTTTTCCTTAGTTTAATTTTTTTTATTTATACATTCTTGAAAACCTAATGTGTAAATATTTGATTCCTTTTAAGGAATATTGTATTACAGCTAAGATTTAACAAAAGTTTTCAAAGTCATCGAATAAAACCTAAATATACATATTGGTTTTTGGTTTGTGTGAGGGCATATATGATTTCTTATTTGAAGAAGTTAATAAACATTCTTTTCACATGCACCTGCCGGGTACGGAATCATCTTTATTAAGAAGCATTTTAGTTTTTAGTGTGAAATTTTTTACGTGAATTTGAATTTACTTGATCTCCAATATGAATATTGAAGACCGGATGATTTTTTTTTATTTAGTCGCCACTAATTAGTCATTATCATTATGGGCATATAACCTTTTCCCTTCTCTTATTTAGAAAGGTTAGACGTATATCGTATGTATATTATATGTATATATCAGTAAAATGTGTTACTAGTTTTTTTATATATTAAGATGATCTTTTTTTTTTTTTTTACATTTGCATGATCAATATAAAAGTAATCGCGACGTTTCATTATTTTCGTAATGATACGAGATGGAAAATATATATACATATATTATACAGGCCTATTTCATATATCAATTTCATATATCAAATCAATGAATGTATAATATACATAATCTTTAATAATATAAGTTTGCTTATTAATTAATTATAGTCAAGTGATATGAGTGTTTTTCACTCCATTTATCATTCATCATGATAATTAGCATGATTTGGTGCAAAATCTAGTTAAAAAATAAGTTGTCGTTTTTTTCGGATAAGAGACATCATACCATAATAATTAAATATATTTACTTAACATGCACCTACTCATATAATTGGTCAATTTGATGAAAGTCAATGACTCGTAAATGTTTAACAAGGTGTCATCATCTACATGTATTCGAAATACATTTGCTAGACTGACTAATTGAAATTTGCATGTTTCGTTTTAGATTTAAGAGAAAAGTTTCTTGTTAAAAAACGCTAGATATTTGATTCGAAGTAGAAGAAACTCATTCATTCATCTCACATCCCTTTATGATAAGGTTTCACAAGATCAACTCAAAGTAGGGATGAATCTATTATGTTGATTACATATTCACCTGAACTTAATAATTTATGATCAGACCATATATCTATCTATCTAATATACTTTGGAATATCGACTAATTTGTCAACATTTATTTGTTGGAAAAACTCATGCATGCACTAATTAAATCAAAATAAATTCATTAAATTAATAACCCAATCACTTTCTCTATTAATTAATTAAGATAAAAAAAAAACAGTCATACATAGACATTTGACTCCAATTACAGCCAGACAATTTCGTGGTTTGGTTAAGTTTATTACTTATGATTTTGAATAAGTCATGATTATTAAAAATTAGTTTACCAATCTCTATAAATTTGAATAAAGTGTTGACTTTACGTTAATAAATTTATTTCATATTATTTTTTATAAACTAAGTATAAGTTGAAACTTCACCATGCAAGAGGTACTTTTATTATATATTATAAGTGCATGGATTTGGCTATCCATGCATGTAATATTTAAAAGATTAAGATTAATATTTCGTTGAAAAGTATCATCACTGTGTTTTTTTTATATAAAAAAATACATGCTTGTGAGAATTTAATATGGAAAAATAGAGAGAAATTAATCAAAATGAATAAATGCCCCAAAGTCCTAATGCATGATCACAAATTTGACATAAAGAAAAAGACTGTAATTTTTAATTAATTCCAGCCAACGAACAAATAAGCACTTAATTAATTCAACAATTTTGAGGATTGAGGATGCACATCTAGACATCTTAACTTGTTTCCAAAAAAAGGACTTGTTTCCGTTGTATTAATTGAACACTCCAACTTACAAAAAAATGATTCAGACACCTCTAAAATTTATGCATCACGTCAGCGTCAGGTATCCCGAGACACAGCGGGGATGAGTTGATGAGGTGTCTAAATGCGCATTTTCAAAGTTAGACCATCTCCAACCCCACTCTATTTTACTCTCCATTCTCTATATTTGGAGAGTAAAATAGAGAAAGGGCTCTCCAACCACCCTCTAAATTACTCTCTATTCTCCATTTATAGAGAGGTGAATAGTAGTTCTCCAAATTTGGAGAACTACTATTCACCTCTCTATAAATGGAGAATAGAGAGTAATTTAGAGGGTGGTTGGAGAGCCCTTTCTCTATTTTACTCTCCAAATATAGAGAATGGAGAGTAAAATAGAGTGGGGTTGGAGATGGTCTAACTTTGAAAATGCGCATTTAGACACCTCATCAACTCATCCCCGCTGTGTCTCGGGATACCTGACGCTGACGTGATGCATAAATTTTAGAGGTGTCTGAATCATTTTTTTGTAAGTTGGAGTGTTCAATTAATACAACGGAAACAAGTCCTTTTTTTGGAAACAAGTTAAGATGTCTAGATGTGCATCCTCAATCCTCAAAATTGTTGAATTAATTAAGTGCTTATTTGTTCGTTGGCTGGAATTAATTAAAAATTACAGTCTTTTTCTTTATGTCAAATTTGTGATCATGCATTAGGACTTTGGGGCATTTATTCATTTTGATTAATTTCTCTCTATTTTTCCATATTAAATTCTCACAAGCATGTATTTTTTTATATAAAAAAAACACAGTGATGATACTTTTCAACGAAATATTAATCTTAATCTTTTAAATATTACATGCATGGATAGCCAAATCCATGCACTTATAATATATAATAAAAGTACCTCTTGCATGGTGAAGTTTCAACTTATACTTAGTTTATAAAAAATAATATGAAATAAATTTATTAACGTAAAGTCAACACTTTATTCAAATTTATAGAGATTGGTAAACTAATTTTTAATAATCATGACTTATTCAAAATCATAAGTAATAAACTTAACCAAACCACGAAATTGTCTGGCTGTAATTGGAGTCAAATGTCTATGTATGACTGTTTTTTTTTTATCTTAATTAATTAATAGAGAAAGTGATTGGGTTATTAATTTAATGAATTTATTTTGATTTAATTAGTGCATGCATGAGTTTTTCCAACAAATAAATGTTGACAAATTAGTCGATATTCCAAAGTATATTAGATAGATAGATATATGGTCTGATCATAAATTATTAAGTTCAGGTGAATATGTAATCAACATAATAGATTCATCCCTACTTTGAGTTGATCTTGTGAAACCTTATCATAAAGGGATGTGAGATGAATGAATGAGTTTCTTCTACTTCGAATCAAATATCTAGCGTTTTTTAACAAGAAACTTTTCTCTTAAATCTAAAACGAAACATGCAAATTTCAATTAGTCAGTCTAGCAAATGTATTTCGAATACATGTAGATGATGACACCTTGTTAAACATTTACGAGTCATTGACTTTCATCAAATTGACCAATTATATGAGTAGGTGCATGTTAAGTAAATATATTTAATTATTATGGTATGATGTCTCTTATCCGAAAAAAACGACAACTTATTTTTTAACTAGATTTTGCACCAAATCATGCTAATTATCATGATGAATGATAAATGGAGTGAAAAACACTCATATCACTTGACTATAATTAATTAATAAGCAAACTTATATTATTAAAGATTATGTATATTATACATTCATTGATTTGATATATGAAATTGATATATGAAATAGGCCTGTATAATATATGTATATATATTTTCCATCTCGTATCATTACGAAAATAATGAAACGTCGCGATTACTTTTATATTGATCATGCAAATGTAAAAAAAAAAAAAAAGATCATCTTAATATATAAAAAAACTAGTAACACATTTTACTGATATATACATATAATATACATACGATATACGTCTAACCTTTCTAAATAAGAGAAGGGAAAAGGTTATATGCCCATAATGATAATGACTAATTAGTGGCGACTAAATAAAAAAAAATCATCCGGTCTTCAATATTCATATTGGAGATCAAGTAAATTCAAATTCACGTAAAAAATTTCACACTAAAAACTAAAATGCTTCTTAATAAAGATGATTCCGTACCCGGCAGGTGCATGTGAAAAGAATGTTTATTAACTTCTTCAAATAAGAAATCATATATGCCCTCACACAAACCAAAAACCAATATGTATATTTAGGTTTTATTCGATGACTTTGAAAACTTTTGTTAAATCTTAGCTGTAATACAATATTCCTTAAAAGGAATCAAATATTTACACATTAGGTTTTCAAGAATGTATAAATAAAAAAAATTAAACTAAGGAAAAACAAAATAATAAGACAAATTATAATGAATATATATTCTCAAGTCATATTTTCTTGCAATTTATGTTATTTAAAAATTTAGAATAAAAAATAATTTTATATCACGTTAAAAATTATATAAAGTAATTATTTGGGGAAAAAAAATAAAGGATTTATAGTATGAAATAGTAAGAAAATAAGAATGAAATAGAAATAATAATACAATACCTCATTTAGAGAAAAAGATTCCTTTTTAGAGAGTAAAATAGAGAATTGAGTTGGAGTTGGTTGTCTGAAAAAATAGAGAACTCTATATTTGGAGAGTAAAATAGAGGATTGGGTTGGAGATGCCCTTAGAGTGTTTAATTGTTGATTGGCCAATTCAAGTAGTTTATCGATGTATTATGCAAATACAAAAGTATTATAAATTAAATATACAGTATTGTTTCAAGAATTATATACATACGTATTAAATCTAAGTTTTAAAATCCAAGGAAAAATCTGAGTTACTATATATTGACTTTGGCATATATAAATGCTATCCAAAATTTTGACTATTAATTACTAAAACATACTAATATTTTGAAATTTTTATTAGTCAAATTCTTGTGCAAGCTAATGGATATATATGACCTTTATATATGACGACAACTGGTTGTTTATATTTGAATAAAATCCATAAGATTTAATTAATAAGAGAAAAAAGGAAGGTTACAAGAAACATGAATAAGCAAATGTAGAAAATTGCATGCAAGCAAAAAAAAAGTCAGAAAAATTTTAATATGGTTTGAGTATAATAATATACTATATCTATATGATAAAAAAAAATGAAAAAGAAGATAATTATTACCTCATAATCATGTAAAAAAAAAGAGTATATCAGAGAATTTAAGTTATATACATTGTTCCATCGAAACAATATTCTCTTCATCTAACAAAGAGAGTAAGGTTTGCTGACAGCCTCCGGCCTCCTCAGATCTCACTGCTATATTATATTATTGTTATGATTGTATATAGATACTGTAAAAAAATTATCGCTATTAATGAATTTAACATTCAAAAGTAATTTCTAAAATATTTATTCATACTATATTATTTGCAAATATTAGAGAAATTATCATAATTAGGTTTAATACGATCGATAAAAATTCCTTGCCCCCTCAACGAGGAGATCCATGTTTTTCATTCTAGATAATTTCACATTTAATTGTTTTCCACAAATATAATATTATATACATATATACCACAAAAAAATCAAAAACAAAAAAAGTATTATATTGTATGTTTCTTAACCGTTAATTAAGAAATTGAAAACTATGGGTAATATTATTGTCAAAATCTTACTTTTCATAAAATAATTTCACATTTTCCAAGTTTGAAAATTCATAGGGTTTCATATTAGTCTAGTTCAAAACCTAATTAAAAAACCCAACTACAAAAATCAAAATAAGAGAACCTTCAAAGTGAACCTTCTTTTACAAGTACCATGTAGCTCGGTGCACGCAATATTTCATGTTAGCAGGATTTAGGGAATAGCCGCACCTCAAGGACTGTGATAGATAGTCAATTCTAATATAAATATTAGTGATTATTTTCATGGCTCGAATCTGTGATGTATATATCACACTGAAACAACTTTATCGTACGTTAATCCCAAAGAAATTTCAAAGTGAACCTTCTTTTATACATAGGGTAATTCGGTGTACACAACATCCCGCGTTAGCAGAATTTATGGAAGGACTGCACCACAAGGGTTGTGAATTTGTGATATAGACTATCATAACCCTAATGCAAGCATTCGTGACTGTTTTCATGACTCAAGCTCATAATCTATAGGTACGTTGGTTCGAAGAAAGTTAATAATGACTTTTTTTTGTTTGGGGTGCAAATTCAACTATGTGATGTTAACACGTAGTAGACTAGGTAGATTGAGTCCAATATATTCTCGTTAAAATTCAGCTATCAATTGATTTAGATTGACTATTATATTATAAGATAAGATAATTTTAAAATATTATTAGACATGACATTTCAGAAATATTAAAAATATATAGTAAGTAATATATTTAGACTTGAAGTTTCTTGAGTTAAGGAAGAAATCTGATTGTTTCAAAATAAATATTTTAATTTATCTGTCAAATTTTATATTAATACTGTCACTATTTGAGGATTGTAATAGGATCAAATTGTCTAATTATAGGGTTGAATTTGAACATGGTATCAACCTTGTGTCTTTTTTCTTTTAAGCAAATTAAAGTTTAACTTATTTTTACAGTGCGATGATTGAGTTGGTACAATAGGTGATATTCCATATATAACGCATAAGAGTGGTCAGAGATTGATTCCCTTGTCAACGTCTTCTCAATCGAGTTCATCGTATTAGACTTGCTTAGTGTGTTGTACTTTTCATGTATGATTTGTGAGTTATTATACAAAAATAAATTTATCTAGAATGCATCCAAAAAATAATAACTACGATTTGCCTGACGGTCAAAAGAAAAAATCAAATGCACTTTTCAATTTTCTTAATCAACTGAATTTTCTATAGCAATAAATTTTTTTTAACATATTCAAGAAAATCTTAACAAAGAAGAAATAAGCCATTTGACTCTTAGCTCCAAATGATTTTTTGTGGACGAAGTGTATAGATATTCAATTTCGAGACCACCATTTAAGTCATTTTTGTAAGGTTTCATATCCAATTCGAAATAACTTTAAATATGTAATAATTTGAAGTTTCATATGACAGAAATTTGTGTATATATGCTTGAACTTGTAAGAATTTTTAAAAAGTAGATGCCAGTTAAATAGCGATGTTCAAATAAGGTACCTCGTGAAAGTTTTACTATTTTTGGGTTTATACAAAATAAAATGTGTGCCCGTGATTAAAAGTCCAATACAAATCATGTTGAATAACTAATTGGGCCAATTTTGAACCCAAATAAAAGGCCCAAATCATTTTAGGAATGAAGTGGGCTTATTCATGTTTGATTAACCCAACATTATAGACATCATTTGCAGAAATAACCTTATTTTCCCACTATTTAATGCAACATATAATATGGCCTTTTCATTCGTTTAATCGTTCCCTTTTGAGTAATTGCACGATTTGTCCTTCAAATGATTGCTCTTTAAATTTTACCCCTAGAAATTGCACTTATGCCTAGTGGGATATTTTGATGCAAAAATATAAATGTATGTCCGCAAAAAAAGCTATTTGTCCTCAAGGGGTAAAAATTAAAGACCAACACAAAATCGGAATAAAAGTACAAACGACCCTTTCCCTTTCCAATTGGTCCATTATATATGGATCGTTTTTTCTTTTATGTTATGGGCTTTGTATTTTAGTCTCTCAGTATTGGGCCTATTTTGGCAAAACCAAAGTAAGAATAAGAAGTTAAATTCAGCCCAGAGCCCATGTGTCAAAGGCCTGGATTAATACATTTGCACAAATAGCATCTTTAGTGCCACCATTTAAATTCTAATCCCACTAAAAAAAAGTCTTGAGAAAATGGTGATTGTCATTATGACTTACGGTAATTCGTCATAATTTCTAAGTAGCGATCACAAGTATTTCTTTTTTGATAGTCGATACTAATTAAAACCTGCCTAACAACATGATATTGCGATTCATTAAAAGTTCTAATTAAATTCTCACGAATCATCATAAGTTTTTAGTTATTTGTAGCTGAAATCCTAACAACTCGTTAAGATTTATGGCCAAATAATCTTAGTGATCACGATATCAGGCTGTGCATAAATTCACCAGCACTTTTTTTTTTCAAAATCGACTCAAATAACTTCAATTTTAGCATACAACTTTCTATCAGCAGTCTCAATAATTTTTAATAATTAAACTCAACGCAAACCTTTAAAAAATAACAAATATCAATTTAGAATCAACAATCAATTAAAAATAACATTCTCTAGCCCACAAAAATAGAGATAAAATCTTCTTGTAATCACCTATTCTGAAACCATACTCGTAAAATCACGCGAAATATGTTGTTATTATTGTTGTAGGATTAAAAAAGAGCTAACTTTTTAAATTAGCTAAACTCCCTTGATGGCAAGTGATTATGGGTGCCGCAATAATCCAACACACAATATATAAATGCTATTAGTAGATTCTGTCCTTGTTCTAGTCGGCGAAGTTTCCTATTAGGCTATTACTTGTCACCTCTTCTTCAACAACAACAACAAAATCCTTTCATATATTCACTTAATTCTACCAAAGTTGTCTGCTTTTTCACTTTTCTGAATATGGGTCTTTGGGATTCTTTGCTCAATTGGCTTAG
The DNA here is from genome assembly GCF_000226075.1 of Solanum tuberosum. Classification (NCBI taxonomy): domain Eukaryota; kingdom Viridiplantae; phylum Streptophyta; class Magnoliopsida; order Solanales; family Solanaceae; genus Solanum; species Solanum tuberosum. The sequence continues at coordinate 40,337 of NW_006239422.1, read as the reverse complement.
AAGGTAATAAAGTTTTCTTCTTTTTGTATTTTCAAGAAACCCCTTTTGATTTGTTCCCTTGTTTGGTTGAAGCAAATATGGAGAATTGGAAATTTTATGAATTGTTATGTATTTGCTTTGATATAGTATGATTGTTTAGTCAATAGTGAGGGGAGGGATGGGGAGGGGGGGGATTCCTTTTTATTTGTTCGTCTGTTTTGATTGATGTGAGAAGGAAATTCTGAGGTGAAAAGTGGAAATTGGAGATTTTAGTTGTTCTTGTATCTCTTGTTTGGTTTGTTCTCTTTTATGGTTGATGAATTTTGTTTATCTTGGCATAAACTTGACTAGCTAGGGGTAAGGTTTGTGTAGATACCACCCTCCTAGAGAGTGGTGTAGCTACATTTACTCAAGGGTGGTGGCTCAAACACCCTTTATTGAAAAATTATATTGTGCGTATAGAAAATAATGTTGCGTATATAGGTCAAAAACAACTTTTTAGAGATACATACTAAAGTTTTGAACACTCTTAAGCAAAATCCCTAACTAAACACTACTTGTGGGGTTACACAGAGTATGTTGTTGGCATCAGCTTGACTTAGGTAGGGGTAAGGCTGCGTATGCACCACACTCGTCAGACACCACTTGTGGGATTACATGGGGTAATGCTGTTGTGTTGTTGTTGGCGTCAGCTTGACAATTTCAAGAACTTAAAGGAAAGTTACTTTGATTAAAATGTAAAAACTATGATCTTGATAATGAAATAATATTGAACAATATTATTGGGGTAGATGCTTAGTAGGTACTAGGTAGTGAAGTATTGTCTAGTTATCCCTATAAGTATTGTTATTATTACTCTCTTATTGTCTTATTATTCGATTCTAGTGTTACCTGTTGTTTCCTTTGCTTCAGTTATCGTACATTTTGTTGTTGCTATGCTTTCATTTCTTATTTGTTTTCAGCATGGATTTGTCTCTAGTGTATTTATTTTACTTACTTGATTTTCTGTTATGCTTTACTTGAGCCGAGGGTATATCGGAAACAACATCTTTACCTTTAAAAGTTAGGGGTAAGGCTGCGTACACACCACCCTCCCCAGACCCCCCTTGTGGGACTACACTGGGTATGTTGTATTTTTGGGATTTTACTTTTTCTTATTTGGACAGTTCTCTTTTGGTGGAGGTACTCATGGAGCATAGTTATAGATTGTGTTGTTTTACAGTAAGTAATAGCATTTGCAGTTCGACCAGTAGCTCCTCCTAAGTTTGATTACTCTACTTCTGTTATCACATTGTGTTGTTTCAGCTCATTGTTTTTCTTTTTATGCTTGGTAGAAGAATAATAGCTCGTCTTTTGTCCTTAGCAATTAGTGTGATGAATCATGGGAGCTACATCATGTATATCATATTGTGGTCAAGGAAGATCCCAGTATAATGATAGGTGAAGAAATTTAGCAAGCTTTATAGCAAAGACTAATGGAATAACAAAGACTAAATATGTACCGGAGAGAATTATTTAATTAGTGAACTATTTAAATTGCACCAATGCCAAAAGCGGGAAGATATAGATAACTTTCTGTTCTTGGACTAGTTTTTCCTCTATAGTGACGTAGAGAATCTCCGACGACTTATTCCGAATTTCAGAATTTTGTCTTAGAGCTATGCTGCAGAAAGTTCTTCGGTCTATAGCTCATTTGAAACCTTTGTTCGGTCAATGCAAGAAAGAGAGAAGTGATATAAACATAAGAACGGTTAGCAGATTTTATCAAGAATAATTTAAGGCGAAGGCATCTCAGGCTCTATTAGCATTGTAATTATGTCATCCTTCTAGTTCCGTCTTCTTCAGGTAGTAATCTAAGTTGCTCGGACTCTTCACTTTCGGGGCAGCACCCGTGTCAACATGACGTGAGTGTGGGATCCGTACCGGATATGGTCAACCGATTTTGGGTACTTTGACCAAAATCAACAGAGAAATTCGGGGCAGATACAGTGATTTTTGTAATATAAGTTTCGGGACAGATACAATGATTTTTGTAATCAAAACAAAAGCTAAGGTGAAATTGAAGAAAATGGAATACCTTGTATATAGAAATTTCTATTGTAGTTATTTTCCTTGTATCTCCTTCTGGGATTCTCCTCCGAATCAATATTTTCTCCTTGGAATGTACTTCGTTAGTTTTCCACATTACGTCTCATCATTTTGACATGTAACTCTATTTTTAGATATTTGAATATTTTTTTATCGAATCCCCATAGCTTGCATGTGGTGGGTGCTCTTTCAATAATGTTGAGTATAACTTTTATAGTAAGGAACATGACACTAGTAATTATGTATAAATTCAAGAGAAGGCTATATCTGTGTGCTAACCAAACAAGCGACTATTCTAAATATTTCTTCACATGCTTATCAGTGATTTGATGAATGTGAATGTCGAATCAGATTACTTACCAAAAAAGAAATTCGTATCAGTTATGTGAATTTGTTGATTTCTTTTGTACTTTTGAAGCACCTTGTTGGTATTAATCGTCCATATAATACTTTACCTTATCAAAAATAATGTTGTATCAGATAAATGCAGTGTCTTAATCAAAATGCCGTTGAGTGCTAATGAGTGATGATTTTATTGAAAAAATTATGTGTGGGTATTCACGGTGTTTCAGATGTTCTGCAACCGTGTAAACTATTGTTGTATTATATTATGTGATGATATTACTACCATAACTGGATGTCGCTCTCTTGGATTAGTCTGGGAAACTTAAACAGATATTACTATTCAAGTTGGTCCGTGTAAACTCAAATTCATGTTGTTGGAAGAATGACTCGTGCTTTATTCTTTATGTCGTTTGATCCTGAGTGACATTGTCGATATCTAAGTTTTCTACATGTTTCCTTGTTTAGCCTATTTTTTAAACAGGAAATGGAACTTTCCCTGATAGGCCTTCAAAATGCTGGGAAGACATCTCTCGTCAATGCTATTGCTGTGAGGACATTATATGCTCTCTCTCCTCTTCCATCTCTCCCGACCCCTTTTTTCATTTTAATGGCAACGTTTTTTGACATTAGATATTTTGATCTTTATCAGACTGGAGGCTACAGCGAGGACATGATACCAACGGTCGGTACCTTTTCCTCACTGAATTAAACTAGCATTCTTGTCTTCTTTCGTTTACTTGCTCAATGAAATTTCTCCAATTAGGTTGGATTCAATATGCGCAAAGTAACAAAAGGAAATGTGACCATAAAACTCTGGGATCTTGGAGGCCAAAGGAGATTTCGCACGATGTGGGAGCGCTATTGTCGGGGTGTCTCTGCGATATTGTAATTTCTAATCTTAATCTCTGTCCTTATCTGTCTCCTCAATTTTTATTTTATTTTGTTCGTTTTGGGCTTACTACGATATGCATTTAATGCTTTTGCCTGATTTCATGATTTTGACATCTCTAACGGATGAAATTTCTCCTGATGTGAATATGTATCTTAAGTTCCTGTAATGAGGTCCAAGGTGTGCAAATTATATGAAGTCATAAACTGCTCATTTTATAGTCGATGTTGTTTTCCGTTCGTGGCGACTGCCGGGGGAAGTACTCGGTGCTCTTTTGTGATCCTGTTATTTTCCCTGCCTTAAGTTAACATCATTACTGTTGGTTTTAGTTGGGGTGTGTTATACCGGCGCTTGCCTCGTCCTTGTCATTCTAGTTTGATGGCATATGTCCATATGATACTTAGGGGTTGTTTGGTTCTAAACAAGGATATCCCGAGATCATAAGCCCCCATCCTATATGTGGTAGATAATACCAAGATTTGGTAAATTTATTCCGGTTTCAGCTAATACCAATAACCAAACGCAGAATAATTGTAATTATGTAATCCTAAAAATTTTATACCCGGGAGAAGGAAAACAATTCAGCGCTACTACAATAACCAACTTCTCAGTTCTAGCCTCTGCTCTTTGTTCGAACTTTTCCTTATTAGCAAGGATAATAAGCAACAAAATCCAATGCTACAGAACAGTTCAACAAAATATTTTCCCTGTAAACTTCCTTTGATTTGGCCTGAGTAGTGACCATGTTCGTTTCAATCCAACTTTTTTTGACGAAAAGGAAAGCTTAACTTTGAGGCGTTGAGTACGAATTGACTGTGCATTACATATTCAGATTGAATTGACTCGGGATCTTTTATGCGTCAGGTATGTTGTTGACGCTGCTGATAGAGACAGTGTACCTATAACAAGAACTGAGTTACACGAACTTTTGAAGAAACCTTCATTAAGTGGAATTCCTTTGCTCATCTTGGGAAACAAAATTGACAAATCAGAAGCTCTTTCGCAGCAGTCATTGGTCGATCAACTGTAAGTCGCTGAACATTAACCTTCACGTAAGAAATTATTTCTTTGGCAGAATACATAGACAGACACCTAAACTTGTCGCGATTTTTCATCTAGACGCCTAAGCTAAGGGTCTGACCTATTAAAAACTTTATATTGTAAAAAAGTACCTAAAAGTAAGGTATAATACATAGATAGACACCTAAACTTGGTCTCAACCGACAACAAAACACTCCAACTTTGAAAATGCACATCTAGAGACCTTAACTTGGTTTAAGTTGGTTCCATAAACGCCTCAACTTTGAGAATGCACCCCCTTAAAGGTGTTGATATGTGCATTTTCAAAGTTAAGGTGTTCGTGAGACGCACCTGTGTCAAGCTGAAGTGTCTAGATGATCACAATGAAAGTTGGGGTGTTCAACTCCCCGTGTAGGCCAAGTTAAAGTGTCTGTCTATATATTATGCCTAAAAATAAAGAAGGCGAGTTGATAAAAAGAATGGTTAGTAATCAAAATTCAGGCACATTTTCGACAGAACAAGGTGTTCAATTAGTCGGATTCTTAGTTAACTCGATTAAAGATCGTGACAAATTTAGGTGTCTGTCTATGTGTTCAGCCAATTTCTTCCCTTTTACGAATTCACTCTCTGTTAACTATTTGTTATGCTTGTTGAATCAGAGGTCTCGACTCAATAACGGACAGAGAAGTCTGCTGTTACATGATCTCGTGCAAGGATTCTGTAAATATCGATGCTGTTATCGATTGGCTAATCAAGCACTCAAAGACCGCGAAATGAAGAGCTGCCTCCGGGACATAATAATCTGGAAAAATAGAATGTAGTTCTTTGTGAGGATCTTGAAATGATCTGTTAATATATTTTCTGTCTGATCTTTCTTTTGTTGGTTCTATATAGTTTTTTTAATTACAATTTTGTATTATAAGTGCTTGAACAATCATACATCTTTTCATTATGAATTTGCATGGTTTGTCTTGCTTTCCCACTCGTGCGACTATACTAGGTATGTTGTTGTTTGTTGTCATGCTTCTACGATTACACTCGGATGCCAGCTGGTGCACGGTTCGAAATGGGTGAATAAGAAGTCTGTTCTACCTTTTCCTACTTAAAACCAAGTTTTTGGTTCGCAGCAGAGTGTAAACTCGTAAACAACATGTCTACCTCCACGAAGTAGTGGTAAGGATTGCATATATTCTATCCTTCATCTTTTTTGATTATGTACAAAAATCTTAAACCAAAGAAATATGAGATTTACGCAAAAGCAGAAATCGTAGAATAATCAAACAACAACCAACTAATATGTCTTAGCTACAAGCAAGTTGGAGTGGACTATATGAGTTTTCTAAGAGATCATACTTCTCTCTTATCGGAAGGGGAATATCTTCCCCTTGAACAACAAGTTCATTCAAATTCAGTAATTTCAAAAATGCATTGAAATTTACAAACATGTTATAACTTAACTCATAATAAAATTACAATAATCTTTGAAAATTTATAGTTGTCAATGTAAATATATAATTAAACACAACATGATAGGCACATGTACAAAACATTATAATATTTCTAAAAGAATAATAATAATAATTCAAAACAATGCAATTTGTCTTGAATTAGTTTTCCCAATGAACGCTTGACGACGCCGTTTCTTCTTCTTCTTGTTGAATATCAAAGGGAAACTTTGATAAATTTTCACCATATAGATATGGCCTAGCTTTGATCAATCTACATTTAAATAAAATAAAATAAAATGTTAATGTAAAATAAAAATAATTTTGAAAAAGAATAAACAATATCTCCCTCTTTAGATAAGGTTTTCTTTAGAAAATAAAAAAAATTCAAATTAATGTTAAAACACATTTACAAAATCAATTTGATTGTAGAGATAATTTCACAGATGATCACTTATTATTTATTTTATCACTGAATAAAATTGAGTGATAACTTGGTTGCAGAAAATGTTTATCGACTTTCATTATATTTAGATAAAGTTGAGTGATTTTTTCGTTACGAGAAACAACCAGCTCGAAATTAAATACCTATGCTTTCTCTTCTCCAAAAATCGGGCAAGAGTTGCTCTACGAGCCATAGCAAGTGCTGCAATTAAATACAAATTATATAGGTTTATTAAAATAAAATTAAGAAATAATAAAATCAAATAAAAACAAGATAAATACCTCCTTTAGCATAATTTGTGGATGCATTTGAAGGGTCTGATTTATTTTCTTCATATTTTTCTTTATTCATCACTTTTTCTAAAATCTCATCCATGTGGAGAGTTGTTGATTTAGAAACCAGGTCAATTATTAGCTCAGCCTATACAATTTAAAAAAATATATATAATCAGAACATCACTTCTAAAGTTTTTAAAAATAGATGCATAGAGAAAAATAGATATAAATTAAAGAAATAATTCAAAGGACCTTTTCTGGTGATAAACAATAATAATATATTTAGTATAATCTCGTAATAGTGTCTAGGGAGGGTGATCAATGTGTACGCAACCTTATGCTCTTACCCCCACCTTGAATAAGGCAGAGAGGCTTTTTTCTGATAAGTCCTCGACTTAAGTTAAGCATATTAAAATAAGTAAGCAAAGAAAATACAGTAATAAAGAAGTCACATTGAAAATAATGAAGAAAACAACAACAAAAAATATTAGTACAATAACCGAAATAAAAAAAATAATAGTTAATAATAAAATCCAAAAATAAGATAGTACCTTTTCTGGTGATATACCCGGAAAAATATGCACCTCACCCATGTAGAATATGGTCAATGTTGACTCATTTGGACTGCAATTGTCATAATTTTTCCTGCAAAAATAATTGTTTCGAATTTTAAAAACAAAAACTTTGATTTTTTGGTAAAATATAATTTTTTTTAAAATATGGGAAAAATAACATAATAATAAACTATGAAAATACCTTGAGCCATAAGTGCTTGTTTTTGCTACTAGAGGAAAAGCCCCTCCAAAGTATTGGGGGTCATTGGTGGATTTGTAATTGTTTAGGGATGAATTTTTTGAATTAATGGAAACTATTGGGGTGGAGTTGTAATTCTGAAAAAGAGAAGAAGAAAATTAGATTTTAAAAAGATTAGTTTATTAGAATTTGTATAAATGAAGGAAATAATTAGAATTAAATTGGGAATTATGAATAACCTGAAAAAATGTGTTTTCATGATGAGTAGCTAAATCAGCCAATGAAAATGGCCACTTCATCCCAGAAGCTAAATGAACGAATATCGTGAGTTAGCTAGTACACAATTAAAGTAAATAGAAAACACGAAATAATATCATGATTTAACAAGATTCAGTCAAATTCAACAAGAAATAACAAAAAAAATTAATGAGGTTCAACTAATTATAGTCCTTGGGGAAAAAATAGATAGAGTCTCCTACCAAAAAATAGATTGCTAAATTCACTAAAAAATAATAATTTAGCCCTTTGAAGTTATTGCTTGAATTTTAAATTTATAATTTCTATATATACATGTATTGTATCACGGTTAATAGGTAGATACATGGGTATATTATAACAATCTTTAGTGAAGGTGAAATTCAGATCAATTTATATGTACTTTAATTATTGAATTATACACTTGTTACTTTCTATTTGAATAGGTACTGAATAATTTTGTTTATCAAGACTTGAGCAGACAAAAAGAAGTCAATAAATACTCTTCATCTTATCTGAATTTTAGACCCATAAACAGAGAATAGAATATTGACATTACGGATTCAAAATTTAAAGAAGATATCTTATTAGATTCTGTCAAATTCATAAATAAAATTATAGTTCCACCCTATTTAAACCTATTACCTCACTGTTATCCATCTACTTTATTAGACCTTACAATATCTATATCTATATATTCGGATAAGGTTATCATGATATAGTTTTCTTTTTCTCATGCCATCAATTATTATAAAAATATATTATATATTAAAATAGATTTTCTGCATGACATCACCTCTAAGTGTGCGATATCAATTTGTCCCTAAACCTTGTGTGAACAAATAATACTTGACTAGCATTTGACACCAAGTTCTCGAAAAATCATATTTGGGTGAAGTTTCACCATGTGTTTGGCCCAAATTTTCTCCAAAATATTTGATTATTTCAAAAAATATGATTTATACTCATAAGTTCAAAAAATTATTTAAAATACTCATAAATTTATATTATCATTTTATAATAAATATGTTGTTAAAAAATAACCTTATAATATCATTGATAACAGTCAACAATAACAAAATAACAATATAGGCAAGACAATACATTAATCGCATACTCACATTTGTCACTAATTTAGTTATAATTATAACCCATTAAACACAAATTGTTCTTTTTTCTCAATTTCATCACTCAAATTAGAATTCAAACTTTTCCGAAGGAGGTAGTAACAAAATAATAGTTGGACTTGATAAATAATGGATATTTTTTATAAAATATAAAAGTTTGGGGTAATTTTTGAATTTTTTAAAATTTCCAAATATTAGAACTTGGCTCAAATACTAGTTTTTTCTAGTATTTGGGAACTTGAGATACTTAGCAAATATAATTACCAAGTTATATGACCAAACACCACTTCCCAAGTTTTTCTCAAGTATTTTTGGAGCCAAACGAGTCGTTAATGCACCAATTTTTATTTTGTTTTTTGTTTTTTTACAAATTAAACTACAAGAAAAAGACCAATCCAATAAAGACTATGACTAAATTATATAGATCTTCTACTTACTATGCAAGCCAAAACAATTGCAGAATTATGAATTTCTAAAATTAACATAAGAAAACTAACAATAAATTGGCTAGAGAAAAGATTCAAGTGAAAATCAAGTTAATTACTTCTTTCGTCTCGAATTATTTCTTATGATTTATCATAATAACTATCTCAAATTATTATCATTTTAAAATTTTAAGACAAAATTAATTGTTCTTGAAAACTACAAGAACCTCAATTATGGGATGTGATGTTATAATTAAAAAATATCTCCTAATTATATAAAAAAAAATCACGACAGATAATTTGAGACTGAATAGTAACAAATAAAGTTCACTTACCATATCTTTGAGATCTACTCATAATAAACCCTAATAAATGTTAGCACAAAGTATGGTTTTATAATAACCTTATACTATTTTTAAAAATCAACTAAAATTCCATAACAAACCTAAAATCAAAGAAGATTTTGTTTTTTTTTTCCTTTTTTGTTGTTAAATATATATTTTAAAAAATAAATTCTTTGTACCTCTTTTGTGTTGCTTCTCCATTTCTGATAATTGTGGTTTACTATTGAGGTCCATAAAATCTATCTCCATTCTTGAATCCATTTTTTTTTCACTTCCAAAGATTTATGAAACAAATTAAAAACTAGAAAATCAATTAAATAAGAATAAATATTCTTATTAAATTGTTAAGAAAGAAGAAGAAAATAGTAGCAAGTACAATAATAGATAAAATTGAGAAGCTTCATGCAATAAGAAATACAAAATTTATGGAAGATAAAAATGAAAGAAGAAGAAGAAGAAGAAACAAACATTAAAATTCTCTACCAAAATAAATAAATAAATAAAATAAAATAAATTAGACAGAAAAAAAACGTGTTAATTGAATTGGTCCCCTCTAAATTGATAGCCACAACTTGTTTTTTATTTTATTTTTTTGGGTGAAGTGCATCGTTGTTCTAATTGATTTGAAATTTGAAAATAAATAATTGGTTGATATTTAATCGAATAGTTCTTTTTCGTTTCAATTTATCTGTCTTACTTTTCTTTTTAGTCTATTTTAAAAAAATAGTGTAGTTTTTCCTTTTTACGAGTCTTTAATTTTAAACTCTACATGACATGTTTTAAGACCACAAAATCTTAAAAACTTTCTTATTTTTTAAAATTTTATGTTAAATTAAAATAAGACAAATAAATTAAAACGGAGAAAATAATATAATATTTTAGAGAAATGTTTAAAACGAGGGGATGTATTTATGTCTAATCAAATTGTCCTATTTTTATCTCAAAGGTCACATGTACTACGTAACGTAACTATGATTGTTTGTTTTTTTATAAAATGAAAACCACACCATAACTCATATTCATATCATGTATTAGATATTGTGATTTGTGGTGGTGGTTAATGATAAGTTATGCAATTATCTTTTGTGAACTTCATTTTAGAGTGAAAGTTTGTTTGTTATTCGACCACAAAAAATGAAATGTTTTTTTTTATGGGGGGCTATAACATTCACATGAACTTTTTGTTACGTGAGTTTGAATCAATTGAGTTTGAGTTTTAATTTAAAACGAAGGTGTAGTAGACAAAATAATTTGAACTATTCCCCCCAAAAAATGTGATTTAAACTTTGAATTAGTTATGAATTTCCATTTTGAAGGACATTAGTGGAGTAATAGTTTATTTACGTTTTTAAATATTTTTTTTTTAAAATAAAATAAAAATTGAAGTATCAAATCAAATTCAATATATGGGTTGCTCATCTCTTAATAAGAGATTCTCGATCATCTGAATATTAAAAAAAGTTCTTGGTAAAAAGCACTATCCTCACAATGAGACTTATGTAGTATGAATCAAAATTAATCGAACTCAAATACAGATATCGAACGAAAGATCAAAAATTAAAATCACAATCGTCTATGAAGATATTACTTGCTCCAAATATCCAATGTGAACTAAAACGACGACGTGGTCTTTTTGTGGCCTCATCCATTATTGGTGAGAAATAGTTGAGTTTTTTATCCATTATATTTCTCTACTACCTACTACTACTAAGTTCTTCTCAAATTTATGACTTTATGATAATCTCAAATTAATATATAAAGTAACGTTTATGTTTTATGTAAAAATATTTATTAATATATAAGATTAGGGTATGCAAAGGCTATTAGCTAGGTAGGTTTTTGTTATTTCAGAAATTGTAATCTAGATTCATTGTTATTGGTCAGATACATGAAAATTTATATATTGATTCCAATATTTGAAATTGAGGCGTTATATTATTGTTATTGTAATTCTACGTCTACAAAAATGTTTAAAACAAGGAAGGTACTTGCATCTTATTCAAATGTCCTATTGACATTCCAAAGGTCACATATACTATCAGTGTCATTATTTCTACATCTACAACTATAGATTTACATTTTTACTTAATCTGAGAAGCGACATCCATTGATAAATAGTTATACAATAGTGGTTCTTATGAACTAATTGTTCTACACTTCTTACTTGGCATAGCTTGTATGTATGTATCATGGTGTTTTTTTTAAAAAACAATCATATGAAGTGAAAATTACTATTTTAGTCATGTATTACTAATTTAACTAGAATACAGAATGTTAAAAAGGAAAAATCTTTTTATGAACTAATTGTTCTACACTTCTTACTTGGCATAGCTTGTATGTATGTATCATGGTGTTTTTTTTTAAAAAAAACAATCATATGAAGTGAAAATTACTATTTTAGTCATGTATTACTAATTTAACTAGAATACAGAATGTTAAAAAAGGAAAAATCTTTTTATGAACTAATTGTTAAGAAAATGGACATTTGGTCTTATCATACACAAAAGCTTGTTCATGATGTGAGGAACGATTGAGATTATGTAATAAATGAGTCACATATCCACATTCCAATTGATGTGGTCGGAATTCATGATCCAATACCCCGCAAGTCCAACCCGGTCAACTAGAGAATGAGAAAGATAATATGAGGATCGACCAATGTCAGGTATATTAACAACGGAAAAGGATTAAAAATACCCTTAAACTATCCGAAATAGATCATATATACCCTTAAACTATATTTCAGCTCAAAACTATCCTTCCCGTCAAACTATTAGGTCAAAAGTGCCCTTTTTATTAACGAAAGTTGTTAAATGCCACATTGCACGTCAATAGGGTTTCACTGCCACATAGACTAAATAGAAAAGGGTCAAAAATACCCTTAAACTATCTGAAATAGCTCAAATTTACCCTTAAACTATATTTCGGCTCAAAACTACCCTTCCCGTCAAACTATTGGGTCAAAAGTACCCTTCTTATTAACGGAAGTTGTTAAATGTCATTTGGATGCCACATTGCATGCCAATAGGGTTCCACTGCCACATAGACTAAATCCCTAAATCCTAATTACTCACC
>NW_006239422.1:16499-27733 GCF_000226075.1 Solanum tuberosum | reverse complement strand
AAATCTTTTTTTCTTATTTTATTATGTTTTCGATTTCAAAGCATGATAGTTAAGATTTCACAACTTTCCCCTCATTTTGTGGCTAGGGTTTCATAGCTTTCTTCGGGGCTGGGTTTCAAAGTGATTATTCGTGGTTGTAGGTCAGTAAATCTTTTTTCTTATTTTATTATGTTTACGATTTCAAAGCATGATAGTTAGGATTTCACAACTTTCCCCTCATTTCGCGGCTAGGGTTTCACAATTTTCTTCGTTGATGGGTTTCAAAGTGGATATTCGTGGTTGTAAACATAATAAAATAAGAAAAAAGGATTTTACTAACCTACAACCACGAATATCCACTTTGAAACCCATCAACGAAGAAAATTGTGAAACCCTAGCCGCGAAATGAGGGAGAAGGGGTGAAATCGTATCTGGAAAATAATGAAATGAGGGGAAAAGGGAAATTAAGATTTAGGGATTTAGTCTATGTGGCAGTGGAACCCTATTGGCGTGCAATGTGGCATCCACATGACATTTAACAACTTCCGTTAATAAGAAGGGCACTTTTGATCCAATAGTTTGACGGAAAGGGTAGTTTTGAGTCGAAATATAGTTTAAGGTAAAATATGAGCTATTTCGGATAGTTTAAGGGTATTTTTGACCATTTTCCTTTTAGTCTATGTGGCAGTGGAACCCTATTGGCGTGCAATGTAGCATCCATGTGGCATCGGCATGGCATTTAACAACTTCCGTTAATAAGAAGGTCACTTTTGACCCAATAGTTTGACGGAAAGGGAAGTTTTGAACCGAAATAAAGTTAAAGGGTAAATATGAGCTATTTCGGATAGTTTAAGGATATTTTTGACCCTTTTCCGTATTAAAATTATGGTGTAGATCTTACTTTGATGTCATGTTAAGAAAATAGACCTTAAGTCTAACTTAATTCTAAAAGACAATTTGAAGTGAAAAAAAAAGTGGATTAATTTTTATAGTTACTAAATTTAATTCCATTATTATTAAGGAGAAGTAGGTGTAGTTTCTATCCTAAGCATGTTTAATTTATTTTTAATTAGTTTTTTAATAAAATTGAAGATTCAAAGTCTATGAAAGATACTTTTTCCAATGTAAACTAAATTGACATGGTCCTTTTGTAGCCGTTCATTCATTAATTATAATTAAATAGTAAGAAATGACTTAGTCTTTTATCCATGTTTATCATATTTATAAATATTTAGTAAAAAAATTTAACATATTATATGCCACTAGGTACTATAGTCTATAATCTATATATTAGATAATTTTATGTTTTTAACTTCTTTTAGATTTTCCACAGGTTATTCCTTTTATGACTTGTGCACCACCAATGAGCGTACAGAATGACAGCTAAAAAATTTACAAATTAATTATACGTGATATGAATTTGAATTAATTAATTGAAACGTTCTTTAATTATTTTTGTGAATATATATTTACAAATTTATCATATATCATTATTAGAAAACATAAAATTTGCTATGAAATTTGTTAAAATAGAATTAGTATGAGATTTTTGTTATTTAGCTACTAAATTTGTTCCGTAGCTAATTTCTTATTTTCTAATAATAATTGTTCCACTACTTATTTATTTGTCATGTTAAATCTGTGTTTTTATTTAACATTTGACAGTAATGAATTTTCAAAATAATCTAAATATAATCCATGTGCTACTTTAACAAAGGACCAAAACTATTTATTTTTATTAATTAACTAAATGTTAAATATACTTAATAAAATTTTCCTTGGGCTAATAATGGCCTAAAAATACTATTATTCCACTTTAAAATACTTCAGCTTTCTGAAAAAGGAAAGAAGAAAATGGATATCGACACATACTTTACAAATTTAAAGATAAGATTCCTAATAATAGCTTTATCCTTCTACACAATAAAGCTGAAATATTCAAGTTCCAAAATGGAAATTCAAATTTTCTAATTTGGAAAAGCCACTTCTTCAATAAAAAAACATATTTCGATATACAAAACATTCCACATTAACATTAACATAGTTCAGAGAAGAGCATCACTCCAAGGAAATGTGATGCAAATATTAGTGAATGCTTTCACGACTCCAATTTGTAATTTATAAATTACACTAAAACAATTTTAATATTGCTCCAAGACTTTCGCTTCCACTTTTTCTATACAAAATAATTTTAATTTTTTTTCTAAATGTTTAAAAAAATAGCAAATTCTGTCAGTATTTAATGCAGTGGGAGAAAAGAATTATTGCACTCTGTCACCGACAGATACACTTCACTGCCCATCATTCAATTATTTTTTTGCTTTTTTTAAGAAAGAAAATAATAATTATTATTATATTATATATAGGGGCAAAAAAAAGGGAAGAAATTATTCAATCATCATATAGAGATTAATAATAGCTAAACTAGTTAATATGTTGATTTGAATATTTTGTCTGGTTTTAATTTATATGACATAATTTAAATTCTACCTATGTTATATAATATGGAACGAAGAGAATAGTATTTTGATGATTAACAGATAAATGTGGGTTTGTAAAATTTATAAGTAGTTCAATGTGTTTTAAGGTTTAAATTGAAATTGAGTTTAAAATTGAATGAAAAAGAATTATGTACTTGCGTGAGTGACTTAAGATTAAACTTAATTTTTCGAACCATTTTAGAATGCTTTTATGTAAATCAATGGTTTATTGAAAATAACTTTCTTACTTCTAGGATAGAAATAAGGTTTACGTATACACGTTATTCTGTCGTCTGAATCTGTTGTAAAATGGATATGTTATTGTTGTTGTGAGGGAATCAATCCTTTGAGAGATACTGTCGTAGTTGAGAGCATTCAAACAATTCTTTTCTTGAGATGGTTACGATTATCTTGAACATATATAGTTTTAACATATGTAAATTTTATTTAAGAATTTAAAGAGTTGTATTTTTGAACTAGACTTTATGTTTGACCAAACTCCAAAACATAGTTTAAGAGGTTACGATTATCCAAAAACATATAAGAAAATCAAATTTATTAAAAATATGTCAAAGATTCACTCAACAAAGGTTTGAGAAACGTCTATCTTAAATCACAAATTCGAGCCTTGAAAAAATAGTCATGACCAAGGGGGAAGACACCTTAAAACTATGAGAACATCCTAAAACAAATTGATTTTTTAAAAAAGAACTTGATAACTTCATCCTATGAAAATGATTTCTAGAATCAAGAATCCGCCATCGGATTGAATGAATCAACGGTCCTGGACAATGCACGTAGTGTGTAAAGGGAAGGAGACAAGGGCGATGCACCCTCCATCCGTCATTTAGTCATCTCAATTCACTTTTCTTGTGTATTGAGCCCGTGGTTGGGCCTTTACATCAGGTTTAAAGAGTTATTAAAATGGAAATTGACATAAATAACCGTCATCCAAAAATTATTGGATTGGGAGGTATGAGTCAATATCATTGAAAGCTCATTTGTACTTCTTGTTTCTGATGGGCGAATTTTACAAATTTGATCGATCATTAATAAGTAATCTATTTTAATAGATGACGAATTTCATGATAACAAGAAATCAAAAATAATTATTCAATATATATATATATATATATCAACCCCCATCTCCATTGAATTCATATAGTTATGGCTAGTGAAGTCATATCCCATTTTTCGTAAGTATATGAACTCGCTAATGCAAATTCGGGATCAGGAAGTACTATTGATTCGCCCGTAGATGGATTCCATAAAAATATTTCACTATTAGACCAAAATAAAGCCAAGCCATCTCAACAACATAATATTATATAAAGGTACCATTCTTTATTCGAAGGGCAATCAAGCTCTAGTACATCCTCAACCAGTTGAACCAATGATAAAAAAAAAGAGAAGAATAGAACGATGTTATATAATCCTAGGGCATTTCGGCTAAAAAGAAATTTTTGATTTTTTTTTTTGTTATTCTTGACATGATTGAAATGCTTCTTCATAAAGTATTGTGCAAAGATTAACGTCTTCCAATATTTTTAAAACATATTTTAATAGAAGAAGAGACATCATAAGAAAGCTACACAAATGTGTTGTCTACAATAACATTGCACTATAACAGGCAAGTTCTCTTTGAAATTGGTTTTTATGTTATAATGTTGTATTATATGTTTTCTATAATAACAATTTCAATAAGCAATCAAAAGATATTCAGGCAAACGATATAGAGAGGTTCTATTAATTACTACCACATTAAAAAAAATATTTTTATTTCTTTGAGGTCTCTATTTATTTTGAATGAATTGTTTCAATATATGAATGGAAAAAGAGAAAAAAATGAGTGTTAACTAGTTAATATTTTTTCTGACAAGGAACCCTCGATTGACACTGAGTAAACCCCACTCCAGAAAGAGAGGTAAATTGCAATAGGCAAGCCTCATGCGACAAATTCGATTGAAAAAAAGAAAGATATTTTCTACTCAATTAACTTGATCACCCTTGCAAATCAGTGGTAACTACTCTTATTATACTAATCAATATTTTTCTCTTATTTTTATGGGAGGGCCTTCTGATCAACTGTTAGTTTATTCAAAAGCAAATTAAAATAATGTTTTCATAACTTGAAGAATAATAAGCCATGATTAATTGATTTTGCTTCTAATTCAATTTTATCGGGTGGAGAGTAGTTTTTAAAAGTCGTTTTCAAACTTGTAATTTTTTTTGGAACAATGTCATGTATATAGTTGGAAAAATGTCTATTTTTTATCAACTATACATGCAAGTAACCAATCGTTATCTCAAAAGTTGAGTTAATTTTTAACGTTTATCATTTATATACTGACAGTGTCAACGAACATTATATAAAAAAGAACTACATATAAATTTATATTTATAATAAATGAGAATCAACCTAGAAAATAAATCAACTAATCTCCTATAACAAGTTAATTTCACTAATGAGAATCAACCTAGAAAATAAATCAACTAACCTCTTGCTTCCGGGTTTCACGCGTGAAATCAAAAGCTAGCTTTTGTTTAGATCTTGGATTTGTGTGAATTCCTAATCAAATCTTTAAATCCCCCCTGATTACAATTAGCCATCTATAAGTCAAGTAATATGCTATAACAAATACATTGATAGTGTAAAAGTTTATTTGCACTGTCGGTGTATATAAGTAAAATCTAATTTTCACAGTAGTTGGTATGTTTCATTCTGTTTGATGTTAACTAATTGAAATGATTTAACTAAATAGTAGTAATATGTTTGCTTGTATTAAATTAAAAAATAAAATAAGTAGTGAAAGTACAAGTACAGACCAAACTACAAATGGACATAAAAAATACATTAAAGTCTATTCATATTTTGATAAGGTATTTTAGGCCCCTTTGAAAGGAATAACCTCACATGGCATTGTTGGCTGTTGACATTACACAACATTAATCTAATTAATGATAATTATGAGTCACTACCTATTACCAACAAATGCTCAGCATGACTCTATTATATAATTCGAAAGTCAATCGAAAATAATTTTTTTACCTTCGTAAGGTAGGAGTAAAATTGCGTACTCATCACTTTCTTTATACTCCACTTATGAAATTACACTAGGTTGATATATATTACTTGAACCGAGAGTCTATCAAAAACAAATCTATACGCATCACCCTTCCTAGACCCCACTTATGAATTACATTTGATTAATATATGTTGCTTGAGCTGATTGTTTCTACCTTCGCAATAGAGAGGTAAGACTACGTACACACCATTCTCCTTAAACCGCACTTACGAGATACACTAATATATTATTATTATTATTATTGTAGTACTATTTCCAACAAATAAAAATCTTAAAAAATCAGAAGCAAATCTTAAAGAATCCAAAAAATTATGCAATGAGTTGTAACTACAGGTCATCTCAATTATTTATACAGTTCATCACACCTTCAAAAAAGAATACATCAATATCTATAAAACAAAAAACAGCTCCATTTCAACTACCAACCAGATCTTTAATAAAACTATGTTGCTACTGGAAAATAAATTCAAAAAAATAAAATAAAATGAACAATTTATCTTCACTGAAGAACTCCAAGAATGAACAAAGTAATCGAAATGCTCAATCGAAAACGAAAAAGAAAAAAATTGAAATAATGTGATGGAACTATTTTTTCTTGTTCAATTTCATGCAGTTTGCACTTCTGCATCATTGTCAATTATGTCACCACCTCCAGAATCCATACGACAGAGTTCTTCAACGCGAGTAGTGACCTCGGCCATTGAAGGGCGTCTGTCCGGGTACTGAGCAGTGCAATCAACTGCAACTTGCAATAGCTGGACCATGTCCTCCTCGACGTTTTGGTACCTAAGGAGCTCAAGGTCAAAGACTTCGGCTGTCCATTCCTCTCGTACCACTGATTGCACCCATCTTGGTAGGTCGACACCTTCCTCATTCAGTACCGAATGTGTGGGAGCCTTCCCTGTTAGAAGTTCCAACAACAAGACACCAAAGCTGTAGACATCTGCTTTCTGGGAGACTTTACGAGGGTCAGTTACCTCTGGTGCCCTGTAACCTGCAACACGGTTGGGAGTTGATGATGGACCGACGAGTTGAGCAAGGCCAAAATCTGAAACACGGGCCTCGTATGATTTGGTGAGGAGGATATTGGATGACTTAATGTTGCCATGTGATACTGAGGGCCCTTGTGCATGAAGGTAGGCAATCCCGTGTGCAGCTCCAAGGGCAATGCCAGCCCTTGTTTCCCAATTCAACGGTGTCCTACCTGCTCCTTTGTTGCCTATAGAAAAGACAAGTTGAATGACAAAACTATTGTGACATGATATAGTAGCAGTGGAATATGCCGAATAAAGCACCCAAATAATTCATAGTTTTTACACAACATATAGTCGATAAGTTAACAAAGGTACATTTGGCTTAAATCCATACAAACAGATTAAATGTTAAATGATCCTGTTTCGTCCTGTTGAACGCAGTGAACCTGTCCTACACATATATTCAATTTTACGACTTCTTCCTAAACTCTTCCAACAACATACCGAATGAGATCTCACAAGTGAGGTCTGTGGAGGGTGGGATGCACGCAAACCTTACCTCTACCTTCTGTAGGTAGAGAGGTAGTTTCTGATAGACTCTCGGGCTTAGGAATCTAAAAATTGTGCAGATCACTTGTGGATAAAGTATACATTCAATCTAAATGATGAACACGAGTTTGAACAGCAACAATTGGACATAGTAAAGCCATTCCAGGTTGAGTTATATATAAAACATGTCAGATATCATATTCACTAAACACAATGTTCATCACATTAGATTACGATAAAATCTGATTAAACATGAACAACAATGCAACAACAGCACAATAATGTAAAAAAAAAAACATAAATTTTAGTGGCTGAACACAATTGGGCACAATAATGCAACTACAACACATCAGCCAAATGCAGCAACGTTTACACAACAGCACCAGTTCAGTAACAGATAACAAGATCCAAGAAAACAAATGGTCATCCAAACTTACTAGCCTCATAAAATCAGCAAAAACAGTCTATGTTATTCGGACTCGTGTTTGGATCCTCCAAATATACACTACTTTTGGAGGATCCAGGATCCGACAAGCACCACATTTTAAGAGTCTAGGCAACATAGAAAGCAGCAGTATCAGTGTCAATCAGACAACTAAAATTTGCAGATCATGTAAATGGTAAACAACAGTACAGCACTATAATGACATGATTCGATAGACGCTCGATTCAAGGAACAGCATAACAGCAATATAATGACATGAAAAAGAATGACAGAAAAAAAAAGTTATTTTTCTCACCATGTAAAAGTGCAGAAAGGCTTCCCATTGAGATGTAATCATAAACAAGAAGCTTCTCATCTCTGCTATAATAATAAGCTCTCAAAGGAACCAAATTCTCATGATTCATTTTCCCAACATCTTCAATTTTCTCTCTAAACTCCTTCTCAGGTACAGTAACATCTCTCAATCTCTTCACAACTAATGTAATCCCTGATTCCAAAGCAGCTTTATAAGCAGTACCAAATGTCCCTTTTCCCAAAACTTCAGCAGAAGCTTTCAACAAATCATCCAAATTGAAATTTTTGGCCATTTTCCCAAAAAACACCAAACTTTTTCCATCATTTACAACAGCCTCAGCTTTACCTTTATCCTTATTACCCCCTCCAACACCAATAGCTGCAATTGCACTACCCAAGAATCCATCTTTTCCACCATTACTCTCAACCCCTCTTTCTTCAGGCATTTCAACTTCAACCTGCTTACTAACAGCACCAACATCAGCAGATCTTGTTTCTTTTTTACCCCTTTTTCTACAACAGAAAAACAGCAAACAAAGAAGCAAAAGCAAACCAACAACACAACCAATTACTATACCAGCAATTGCTCCACCAGAAAGTTTCTTCTTTTTACCTTCTCCAATACTACTACTACTACTACTACTACCATCACATGAATCAAGTGGCTTACCACAAAGTGAAGTACCCAAAAAAGCATCCTTGGGTTGACCCGCAAGTTTACTAGGAATTGACCCGTTTAGCTGATTATTCGATACATTGAACTGAACCATACCAGGTAAATTCAGATCCGGTATCTGACCCGAAAACCCATTTCCCTGCAAGTAAAGTGTACCCAAACTAGTCAAATTGTTGAAAGATTCCGGTATTGAACCGGAGAAATTGTTATGAGCAAGATTAAGGCGGACAAGATTGGTAAGAGAGAAGATTGAATCAGGAATTGGACCGGAAAATAGATTATTTTGAAGGTACAAGTTACGCAAATCATGAAGTGAAGTAAACAAGTCCGCCGGAATTACACCGGAAAGTGCATTATACCGGAGACTGAGAAAGTTCAATTTAGTCAAATTTGAGAAAAGCCCAGGTGGGATTTGGCCTAAAAGTCCCATTCCAGGTAGATGAAGCTCTAAAACAGAAGATTTATCAGGTGAACAAATAACACCAGGCCATGAACAAGTTGGACTTGTGATATTCCATAAAAGTGAACGTCCACGAAGAGCAGATCGGATAGATAAAAGGGTAGCTCGATCGGAAACAATGTCGGAGTTTGTCGGCAAGAAAAGAGTGAAAATTGATACAGAAATGGTGAATAAAAACAAGATTTTTGAGCTCATTTTTTGAAGATTTTGGGTAAACCCAAAACCCCCAAACAGGATTTTTTTCTGGGTAATTTGATTTCTTGATTCAATTCTTGTTCAAAGTAGTGGTAAACATGTTGTTCATCTTCTTGTTGGTTGATTTTGAGAGAGAAGAATGGACTGTGTCTACTGTGTGTCTGTGTGTCTGTGTCTGAGCTGGAGAAGATAAAGAAATACTACTAGTTGGGAATTTGGGAAGTTATGAATTTGATTATGGTATATATTATTTATTTAATATAAAATTAATAAAATGGGTGAGGTTTTAATTTTACTATATAATATTTTGTTTTTTTTAAAGAATAAAGTGATTTTTAAAAAATGATTTAGGTTGGAATTGTCGGTGAAACTTGTATGAAGAGAAAGTAGACTTATAAGAAATTGTCTCACGAGTGAGATCTGGAGAGTATATAATGCGTATGTTAGAGAGGAAAGAGAATTGATAATGTATACGCAAATTTTACTTTTATAGGAGTATATATCTTAGATAGAAAGAAAAAGATTTGGGGTTCGTTTTTATTTTATTTTTAGAGAGGAATGATTTCCTCGTTTATTTTCTAGAGATTTCCTGCTAAAAGCAAGGATGAAAAAGAGGTAAGAAGTAATAACAGCAAGATAATAAGATAATTAAGGCTAAAGAAATAATAAATAGTGATAAAATTTTAAGAATAAAATATTACAAGAATGATACTCGATCCTAATTCTCGATCACCACACACTACTATTAAGGGTCATGTATTTAGTGAATTAAAGTCATTTCGTATTTTACCTAATCATCTCACTTCAAAACTTTTTTGATCCATCTCTATCCCTTCCTAAGTCCACTATATATGACAAGCCTCTCACATTTTCTTACCGCAATATTTACAAATTTACTTTTCACATGTCTGAACCATCTCAGTCTCTCTACCCGCATCATTATTATTAACATCTTCACTTCTAATTGTATCTATCTTAATATGGTACACATCCATCTCAACATCTTCATCTATATTCTATACTATTCTCGTTTTCAGAACATGAGAGTCTTAGGCTGGCCAACACTCAACTCAATTTCATATAATGAAATCGAAGATTTATCCTATTGAACTGGATTTATACAACAACCATAGTAAAAAAAAATATCATAATTTATTCATCATAATGTTAGCTCGAAATAAATTTAAATGAAGGATCATAATAAATGAGAATTCATCTAGTCGATATTAATATATTTAGGAATTACTTGTCATTGTTTTCCCCAAATTCTAAACATCATATGGTAGTTCCAAATATTTGAACCATTTTGTAATTAATAGATGAAAATGAAATGTTTTGGTAATTCCAAATTATTTGACACTTTATAGTGACAATATAAAATGAAAGAAGGATGGTAATTCAAGTATAAATTTTCTATGCTCATGTAAGCAATTAGAATTGATCGGTCGATAAATCTAAAAGGATCTAATCATAAGTCTGATCGAATATATATTATTTATTCATAGTTTCTTGCAATTTTTGTGTGGAGAAAAAATATTTCAATATATATTTGTTTATTATAAAGTATAATCTGTAGAAAAAGTCAAATTAGTAAAATATATTCTTCACTCTAAAGAGTGACAAATGGACGATGAGAATCATCCTCGCAAAATGCTCAAGTAATATTCTGTATCAATTAAGTTGAACTATAAATACTTTTTCATATTTAATCAGAACTTTAACGGTCTCGATTCAAGTTTTACGATACAATTGCTTTATAGTAAGAATCGTTTTACTCCTAAATGGATTTTTTTTAACGTAAATTTCGATTAGTTAAGTTCCAAATACTGAATTTGAGAAAAAAAATTATATCAACTTGTATTATTAATTCCTTTTTGTCTCACTGGAAAGGCAATAGTAATATTAATAAAAATAATTCAAAGAACGTTCGAACAGATAGGAAGGTAACATGTCCAACGTATCTCTACAGCTGTCATATAAAGTTGGAAATTTTATAATTAAACTTTTACAAAGTATCCTTTTATAACTAAATAAAAAGTCAATAATATTATTCTGTCCGTTTGAAAAGGAAAAAAGATAAAATGAGATGATTCATG
>NW_006239422.1:0-16064 GCF_000226075.1 Solanum tuberosum | reverse complement strand
ATATATATATATATATATATATATATATATTCAGTATAATCATATAAATAAGATTTGGAGATGGTAATTTTATATGCAAATATATAGCTTTATCCTTTTCTTGAAAAGTAAAGAAGTTATTTTTTATAGACTCTCGACTCATGTAAAACATATAAATATAATATGAAAAAATACACTATGCCGAAGAAGTCAGGTAGAAAATAGTAGTAAAAGAATAAAAGATAACATCTATTCGAAAAATAAGATAGTATGAAATCAGTAATAGTAATAATATTGATACGATAAACTAGACAACGATCGACTACTTACTACAACTTTCTACCCTGATTCATGTTCTCAATATCTTTCAATCTACAGTCATGTCCTCAGTGAAGTGTAGGTGTAACATGTCCTACCTAATTATCTATCTCCAATACTTCTTCGATATTTCTCTATCTCTCCTCAAATTCACCATATATATATAGTCAACCTCTCACACCACTTTACTGAATCGGTGTGTCTTCTCTTCACACAACTAAACTATCTAAACCTTATATCAATCTTGTACATCATGTGGCGCCCACTCCCTCACTGTCATGAATATCTCCTACTATATTCACACATCCATCTCAACATTTTCATATATTTTTGCTACTTTTATCTTCTAGATGTCTGTACAACGCTCTACCCCATACAACATATAATTTATTTAATAATCACATTAACTTAATTATCTTAAAATTTTGATGACACATTCTTGATTGTTATAACTTTCTTTCGTCATATTTATACGTGTTGAATTTAAAATAAAAGCTTGGTGCACTAACCACTTATTATAAGCAAGGTTCGAAAAATAATCAGACCACAAAAATCTATTATATATGACTTTACTTCGTATATCTATGAGATACCATTTTAAAATAATAGATGCAACACGAGAAATTCCCAAAAAAAATTGACAATATTATAAAAGCTAAAATATAACGTCTTCTCTATCAATAATAATAAATAACAAAATTATAGGTTTGTATACCATTATTTACAAAGCTAGTTATGAGTAATATTAAATAATTTCTCAGACCGTTGGTGAGAATTCATTTATTTCCGTTGAATTTAATCAACGCAACGGGACCATTTGAGATCAGACAAAAATGTGTTTTTTTTTTCATTTAACTCTCTCTTTAAATTCACGTAAATTGTTGGCTTTAATTACATTGTTAATTAGTATATTAATAAATTTTAAATTATGATAGGAGTATATCTTATGGTTAAAGAAAAAGACAATGTATCTTATGGACAAAAGACAAATCTACCTCCTATAAAATAGAGACAAAAATAAAGATTACGTGAGATTCTAAATTAATTAACACGGCAAAAAGAAATAGAATATAATAAACTATAGACGGTAATGGTCTCAAGCTAATATACAATAATATTTAAATTTAAATTTAAAATTAAAATTAAAATTAAAATTAAAATATTAAAAATATTGAATTTACGTGAACTCATAAGCTTTAGAGTTGTGTAATATGCTAATATCCTAGCAAATAAAGTCATTATTTGTGTTAATATTCGAATTTGTAAGTATGAGAATCTATGAAAGAACACTCAAATGTCACTTCTTCCTTCGGCATATATCTTGAGAAGGATATCCTTTTAAGATCGAAATGCCTATTCAAACATTTGTGGACACATACAACAAAAACTTCAGCTTTAATTATAAAATAAATTGAAAAAAAAAATTATTATGATGCCCCAGGCCTAGCTCGAGTGGCAAAAGGTGGAGGATTTATGGCTTAGGTAGCAGGTTCAAGCCCCACACCATGTAAAGCGAAGCCCGATATTTAAGTGGAGAAGGGTAGAGAAGAGGGCCCATCATCCACCAAGTTTAGAAGACTGTGATTAGTCCAAAGGGCGGGTCACAGATGGATTTCTCGGTTATCAAAAAAAGAAACTTATTACGATCATCAATGTAAAACAACATTGCTCAACATTTGATCCAAAGAGCGGGTCATAGACCAATTTCTCGAGGTTACACTATAGGTTTGCCTCTAATAAATTGTGATTTACTCCAAATGATCCAGGTTGGATAGCTAAAAGTCCAAGTTGTTCATTTATTTTATGATTAAATCTACAAGTAACGTTGTCACCGTCATAAAAAGTCATAATGTTTTTCTCATTTTGGTTCAATTTTAAACATTAAATAAAAAATTGTACAATATTAAAATAATTTCCAACCAAATTTAAGACAGAGAATTGACAGCTTCTTCGAAAACAACTTGAGATCAGATACCAATAAAAAAATTGCGCCGATTATTTAGCTGTTTTTAGATTCGTGTATCGATACTATATGATTAAAATAAAAATAAAATAATTAAACCTTTTAAAATATTTAGAATATTTGATTTATGAATTGTATAGAAAATTTAAATGTAAACCAAGTTAGAGTGTGATTGATTTTGTCCAATTGTTGCAATTTCATTCATTGACGGAGTCAAGTTACAAAATCTCTCGTGTCATTCATTTAGTTATTGTGATTTCTGATTAAGGATTAAAAAAACATTTAAAAATCATCATAAGAGTCAGTTCCACTTTCCTTTTAAAAAAATAATCTATATATTACCTGAAAAGAACTGAAAGAGGAGAAGAAGGGAGATCAAATTCACATTATTGCGAAAAAAATTCTCGTCTATAACATTAAGTTATAAGTCCTAGCACGTTGGCCCGTTACACTTTCCATCAAGGTTTTCACATGAGGGACCTAGATTATTTATTGTTTCCATGAAAGTATAAGTGAACGGTCAATAATTATTGAGAAAATTTAAAAGAGCCGAGTCTGAACAATATATATATCTACTTATTACGAAACTTCTACTTATTACGAAACAAAAAAATAAATATCTTGGTAAGCTTATATCCTTATCGTAGGTTAGTGTATGGTTAGAATTTCCCTTTCTAAATCATACCTTGAATTGTACCTTGTAAGTTTAAAGTTACTCCAACATAAAAATTATAAAGTAAGGAAATCATGCAATAAAAGTTGTAATTTGGGTTACAATTTGATATACAAAACATTTTATATTAGTAGGATTTGAGAAAGGGTTGTAGACATGCATATTCTACTTTAAAATGCAAGTATTATTGACTGTTTTCACAACTTACATTTGTAACCTATAAATTACACAATTAAAATTTTACTGTTACTATTCTTGAATGAAAAGTAACTAATTTTAGTGAAACTTATTCTTGTTCAATATTCATTGATGAAATTAGGCCTAATTGTATGAAAATTTCTTGTGATTCCCCTTCTTTATTTTAGACTGTCTAAAATTTTATGACTGCTACAACAGTGGTTGATGGCACTAGATAATGGAGAAGAATCCAACTTTAAAAATTAATTTATTATGAAAAATGCTTTTAATCAAAAGTATTTTTTTAAATAACGATTTAGGTTTGCTTAATCAATTTGAAAGGTTTTCTTTAGTAGTATTAGACAATAATTTGTATTCGGATAATGTTGAATGCTTCTCGATTTAGCTTCTGAAAAATAATTTTTATTATTATTCAAAAACATTTATTGTTTCTAAAAACTTAATCAAACACTTCAACTCTAAGAAAATAAACACTGAAGTTAATTTTAATCACCACGTTTCAATCTCGAATTACTTAAAGTTTGATTATAAATATTCGCTATTATTCATATATATTACTACACAAAAGAAAATTAAATTATCGATGAATTTTATTATTTAGCGATATAAGTTGTTTATATAATCTATATAGTGTGTATGTTACATTTAATTCAACCCAATTAAAGTATTAACAATGAAATAACAAATAACAATTCCTACTAAATCAGAAAAGAAAAAAGAAATTAATTCATGCAAATTCACAATAAAACAAAGCTACGCAGCCGCAATTGCCAAAGAAAAAGTTACAAAAGAGAGTGGAAAATGTAATTGAGTCAAAAGGTTGTTTCTTCCCATTCTTCATAGTAAGTTTCGAATTTAAATTTTGAGAATAAAAAAAATTCTTAATTAGAAGTGCACTCCCAAATGAGCCTTACACGATATAAGTTCAGATTAATCAAATTTTAATGTGAATATAAAAAAAATAAAAAAAATAAAAAGATTGGAGAGCTTTCGATCAATTGGAATATTGAAACTTAAGAAATTTGGACGGCGATTGTAACCATAATGAAAATAATGTCTAAAGTTGTGAATTGTGATGCGGTGACAAATATTACGTTATTTTTAATTAGAGATTTTAACTTTGAGTTTAAAAACATAAAAATTACCTTTTGTAAGACGTATTTTTAGTCAAAAGTGAAATTTTACTATACAAAATTGAATTAATTGAAGCTTAAAGCAGGTATCAAACATCGAGTCGGAAAAATGATAAAGAGACTTAGGAACGACATAACGTATCAATTACATGTTAGTTGCCATTTTTCTGTTCTTCTTTTGTCACATTGATTGGAATTGATTTTTTGTATGTTAAATATAATTTTTTTAAAAGTTTTTGTATGTTAAATATAATTTTTTTTAAGTTTCTTTCATGTAGGCCCTATAATTTAAAATTATTAGTTTCCTATATTTGTTGAAAAGAATGTTTAGTATATATTGTTATAATGTTAAATCAATCAAATTAACAACATTTCAATTACAAATTTGTTATGATAGCTTATATGAAACATTACATCCAATATTCAGAAGACTCATCATAATAAAAGATATTTTTGCTATACCAATCCATATGTTTAATTTGGACATGAAATCAAATTAGATACGTTATTTTGGATAAAAGTGTACTATAAACTATAGTTTAATTCATACTTGCACAATATTATAGGATGTGACGATCTACTTTAGTCTAAAAAAGGACACACATTGAGGTAAATAGACT
The DNA here is from genome assembly GCF_000226075.1 of Solanum tuberosum. Lineage (NCBI taxonomy): Eukaryota > Viridiplantae > Streptophyta > Magnoliopsida > Solanales > Solanaceae > Solanum > Solanum tuberosum. The sequence goes on along the minus strand of NW_006239422.1, from coordinate 11,180 downwards.
TAGACCGAACCTTTCTATGTCAACAAATTTTGACTCTTCACAAGTGGATTCGTCTTTCTACACTCATTCTTCCTAAATTCCCGCTTATGAGAATATACTGAATATGTTATAATTATTGTTAATTCGTAAAGTTTGTTAGACAAGTTGATTCGGACCTTTTATTGTACCGTTAAGGACTTTCTCCTCTCTCTATTAATTGCATTTACATCATTCAAGAGTAAGCAACATAGAGCAATCAAGGAAAAATAATTAGTGTTCCAACCATGTGTGCTATTGTATTTCTAATTTTATTTATTAAATCTCTCCTCAATTAAATTAGATAAGAATCCTAATATTTTGCTGATTTATCATAAATAATTTTTCCCTCCTAAACCCATATAAAATAGGACTAAATATTCTATTAGATTCTTTTAATTACCAACCTTAACGTATATGGATTACGATAAAATAATATATAAAAAGGTAAAATTCTTAGTTTTTTCATACTCTCACTCATCACTCTTCTCCAATTATATTTTGTTTCTTTTCTTCGATTATTACTTTTCTCCACTTATATTTGTTAAGTTTTTTGGGAAGAAGGGAAGGAGAAGATTTGGACATAATACATTATCCACCCTATTATGTGCAACTATTGTTTGTCGTTGATATAGCTCACATAGAATACGCTAGGTATCCAAATCATTGTAACCTAACAAGGAATAATACAAATACACTAAAATCAATAAATTAATATAGGTGGGATCATGATATTTTATTATTTTATAGAGATATTATTTAATCGATAAATTAATATTTATTAATTTAAAAAATGATTTGAGATTTAATGAAGGTTAATTTTGATTATATCAAAATTATTGTATCTTGCTAATTTATGAATCATATTTATTGATTTTACATTAAAAAATATATATTATACATAAAATATAACGAATACATCAAAATCATTGTATCTTACTAATTTATGTATCATATTCATTGATTTCACAAAAATATTAAATAATTGTCCAGCCCATAATATTAAATATTGAAGCTATTTTTGGATATGGTTTAAAGAAATTTCCTATGTTGCTTATATAGTTTTTTTTTTCACCATCATACATCGAATGTTTTTAATAAAAATACAATGAATAATAATTGATTATTATGAAACAATGAACATTATGTATTATTTTACAATGAATTGAATTCTTGAATTTCTTGACAATGAGTAGAGATAAATGTTGAATTGTTTTTCTTGCCACCCAACATGACATCCAAAATTCAACCTTGTGATGCTGGGATAATAAGAGCTTTCAAGATGTATTATTGTAACAAATTTTATCGTAGGATATTAAAATGCTATGAAGTGGGACAAACTGATTCAGCAAAGATTAATGTTTTGGATGCTATCAATTTTGCAATCCTTGCTTGGACAACAAATGCTCAGCAAGAGACAATAACAAATTGTTTTCGACACTATAAAATTACCCCGAGGGATGTAATCTCAGAGAATTTGAATGAACCCACTTGTGAAAACGTCATTCATGAACTTGAGGTCATGATTAATGATCTCGGTTACCACAATAAAATAAATGTCAATAACCTGTTGGATTATCCGAGTGAAAGTGATACATGTTCAGAGGTTCAGAGCTTAGAAGAAATTATGGATACCATCGGAAAAAACAATGTTGATGATGAAGTTGAAGATGATAATATACCTTTGGAACCAGTTACGCATAAGGAAGAACTTATCACATCTAGAACTCTTCACAATTTTATGGTGCAATTTGGAAAAACAACACCGGAGCTCTTGGATGCAATTAAGAAAAGTTAGAGATTGAGCTTCAACTAGATTTAAATTTTAAAGAAAAAACAAAACACAATAGAATCATATTTCACTAAATTGTCTTAGATATATTTGTACTTTTAAAGAATTATTAATTTATGTATTAATGGGTCCATATATTTATATAGGGGTCATCTAGAAATATATTATCTTATTATCTTATCGAAATTGGTGATTTTTTCATTGGCCCAAATCGGGACCAGAGGAAAATATTATTTTAGAGAGATTATTAATTTATTGAGTAATAATTTATAGAGATTTTACTGTATTGTGAATTTGTAAATTTTGTAAAAATCAAAAAGAATAATTGCAATGTAATTTTTTTTTTAAAAATGTCTGGAAATTATATCTTACATTATACTTAATTTGTTATTTCGAAAAATGGTTATATTTGCCCTTGTACACTTAGAAAAGTGTTATATTTATTCTTAGTCATACTTTCTTGATATATTCGTGCTTGTCATCCAACTTTGGATCCATATTTCCCCTTGGACCAGTTAACAGTTAAGTATTATGTCACCACTTTTCTTATCCTACGTGGCGCTTACACAACTCCTACATGAATATATTTTTATTATAATTAAAAAGTCTACTTCCTATTTAATATTTTATCCGACCACTTAAATAAAACCCGACCCACCCAGTTTGAAAAACCCGTTAACCCTAACTCCACTACCTATACAGTACCCACCCAATTTGATAATAGATTCAGAGGAGCTAGCTACTAAAAACCTGCTCCTCTACTTAAGCAAGACATGGAGTTTGCAAAGGATGGTTTCTCTGTTAATTTTGCTCGTATTTAGGTACTGGAGTTAGGGTTAATGGGTTTTCAAATTGGATGGATAGGGCTTTATTTAAGTGGGTCGGATAAAATATTAAATAAAAAGTAAACTTTTAATTATAATAAAAATATATCCACCGTAGTAGCAATGTAATCATTAGCATAAGAAAAGTGGTGATATAATATTTAATTGTTCAAGGACAAATATGGACTCAAAGTTGGATGGCTAGGTATAAAAAAAAGTATGACTAAGGATAAATATAACCCTTTTCTAAAAATTGTATCTTATCGGTTAAATCCATCATTAGGTGACAACAAAAAAGACTTATTTTAGGTAACAACCAATTTGATGCGTGATCGCTTCGTTACCTTACAATTTTCTTGTCGTTTTGTCTTTATTTCTTATTTAATAATCAGATTTCATTTTTTATCCTACCTTTTCATAGTATTTCTACCTCTACCCTACTTTTCTTGTAGGTTTATTATTCAAATTATGGAATGTGTGACATTATGTAACGAGTAGAATGATGCAATCTATCTAAACATTGTATTCATTAAAACAATACAATAGGATATATTATAAAACAATATGCAACAACGATCCAAACAAAGTGTTGAGAGGAACATGTAACACTACTTTCTCCTTCCTTGAATTGTTTCAAATACTCATTCTTTTGGAAAATCACCAATTCATGAATTTCATCCATAACTACAAGTTAGCCATCCACTTCCAATCAAAGAAAATCCCCAGGGTAAGCAACACTAGATGATGTTTCAAACAGCAATCAACAAAAGTAAATAGCATGATCCCAGAAATCACCAGATTAAGACAACACTTGCTCAGTTTTCAACATCGATCTCTAGTAATCAACGACAAGGATGCCATAGTATAACAATAACAGTGTTGAACCCAGAGGGTATGCAATGAATCCTTGAAAGGTCCAACGCTCACAAAGAACTGGAAAAAAGTGTTTAAGACATTGAAAGGTCTTTCAGGCACTAATAGATCACTAAATTACTGTAAAACTAACATTGTATCAACACTGAATCTCTTCGGTCTTCCTTAAATGGCTTCCGATACTCATTCTGTTCAAGGCCAAAATCACCAGTTCACGAAATTTCATCCATAAACTACAGTCTCCAAGTTAGCAATTCACTTTCAGCTAAAGAAAATCCAAGAGTAGGCAACACTAGTCAAGAACTATACATGCAGCTAACATATCTCCAACAACGCAAACAACAATTAGGAATTGTACACAGAAAATAAGAAGTAGTGCAATGTATGCAACCACCATACTTGCAACATCATCATCGAGGAACACATTTAACAAAGGTCTGTACTCATTCATTCGCACCCAAATAATCCACACGAGATTCTAAAAGATGTATAAATCAAGTACTGATTCCAGCTAAACCCCAATTCAACAATCCTCTAATCATATATCATCCCGCAGCACCAAACAACAAGAACACTATGATCAAGCACTATTAACACAACATCAACTACTTATCATCGCAGTCCGCTATTTGAATCCATAATAGTAATTCTGCTCCAATTAGACAGATTCATCCATTGCTCAGTTACAACAACAACATACCTAATCTAGTCCTAGTTTTGGTGAGAGTAAAGCATACGCAAACCTTTACCCCTACCTTGTTGTTTCCTATAGACCCTCGAAAACAGTGCAAAGAAGTAACAGTAAGTACAAGAGACAACAGATAATAACAAAACAATACGATAATCGAGATACAAGGAAAATCAACATATAGTAACAAAAATCGAAGGATAAGAAACTGCAGGATCAATATTACGACTACTAATATGAGCGCGCAGCCAGACAACGCACTGCTATCTACTAGCATGCTCAATAATAACATCAAAATTTAAAATTTTAGTTAAATTAGCATAGTAAAATAACATATGTTAAAGAGATACCGAAAACTTCCTAGATGATCCAAATTAAGCAATTACACCATAAGAAACTGGAGCTTATCCGACCCGAAAACAAAAGATCCAGAAACCCGATCCATCAAATCAAACCGGATCGGATCAATCCGAAGCCTTCATCTTCTCCACCCGCTTATTCAGCTGCTCAACTTTCACAACAAGGCCAGTAACAGAGTACAATAACCAATAGAACACCAGAGCACAGGCGATCAGAAGAGCATTACGCTGAGATTTCATGATTGATTTCTGATGACGAAGGTACTCCGATGGAGAACAAGATTCGGATTCACAAGTGGGTCGGGTCTCGTATTTCCAGTAGATATCCATTAACAGAAAGAGGCAAAAGGGTACAATGGAGAGAAATGGCTTGAGGAGATTCCGGGTCACGGAAATTAGCCCTTTGCGAAGCGGGTTAAGACCTGGAACCGTTAATAGAAGCAGCATGATGGCTTCGGCTCCGGCGGCGTAGCCGAGAACAACCCATTCCAACGCCATTGATGTGGAAGAGAGAGATTTGAATTTTTGAGGTTGAAAATGGAAAGTGATGAATTGATGAATTTGGAAAGTGGAAAATTTTGATTAAGGGATATGTTATGGGCCTAAATTGGACTGGGCTTGGCCCAATGGACTTAAGTCTTTCTCAGAATGGCCCAATATAATTACTTCTAGTTAGAATCCAAGAAAGGGTAATGGTGCAACTCCATATTACGAGGACACGACTCTAGAAAGGAGTGTATGTCGCGTATTATGGTAGAAGGTTAGTAGTAGGGGTAGAGTGTTGTCTTGACTTGCGAGGTTTTAGGTTTGTTAGTGTGTATCGATAGTATTGTCGTACCCTCATAGATCTGATAGTATGTTGTTTATTGTGTTTTGGTATTGCTCTTTCTTGTAGACTTTATATTGTTTTTCTTATTAATTACTTAGTTGGTTTGATGCATGTAAGTTGAGGGTCTTTCGAAAACAGTTTCTCTACCTCTATGAGGTAATAGTAAGGTTTGTGTACACTTTACCCTTAGGCAAAATGGTCTGGTGGACCCTTGTACTTGTATGAGTTTGTATTGTGAACCTTTATACTTACCCATTTGTCATCTGGACCCCTGAACCCATCTAAACTCAATATTTTAAACACTTTATTTACCCTTTAGTTGTGCGTGTACCACAAGCGCCTGACACATAATTTTAAAAATAATTATAAAATGACACGTGTATATATATACCACTTCATGTCATCTTCACACTTTTATTATATTTAATTAATATATTTCTGTTTTTTATTTGCCTTTTGCCACCAAACCCACCACTTTCCCCCGCAATCTCATTTCATTTCTCTTTCATCTTCCTTACACATTTTTTTTCAACCTCTTCTACTCTTTTCATTGAAGAAAAAACACCAATCCGTCTTTGTTTTCATCCAAATCGAAGAAGAGAGGTTCGTCGCTTGAGTGTATAGTATGTCAACGTCGTCCTAGATCAGTATCTGTGAGGCTATATAAACCCACATTTTTTCTTTCTCATTTTTTTCTTCATTCCCACAAAATTGTTTGAGTATTTTTGTTGGTTTTGTTTGATTTTTAATTTATCTATGTAAATTTTGTAACTTATTTTCGTATTTGTATGTTGTTTAGTCTAGATTTCATCTTCTATTTATGTCTTTGTTTAATTTTTAGTCGATTATACTGATTTTTTGGGGATTCTATTTGTTATGCTTTCAATTACATGTTTCATGATTTCTATTAGATTATAGGATTCTAAGAAAAGCAACTTTCATGATGATGTAAAAAACTACAATAGGATCAACCACAAAAATGAAGCAAAAGAATTAACTGGAAATGCATAGAAATAAACGAGGAGTATAACGATGAAAAAAAATGGAGAAGAAATTTGGAGAAAGAAGATAGAAAAAGAGAAAAGAAAAAGCTCAAATTTGTCTAATAATGGTGTTAAATGCAAATGGGGAAGAAGATGACTTTATAAAACCCTAATGTGGCTATTAGACTCTTTTAACCAGATTTCACGCTCCTCAGGTGTGTGTATCACACGCCCCTTGGTTGTGTCTGCCACATAGGACGCCAAGTCAGAAAACGTGTTTAAAATGTTGAGTTTAGATGGGTTCAGGGGTCCAAATGACAAATGGGTAAGTAGAAGGATTCACAATACAAACTCATACAAGTACAAGGGTCCACCAGACCCTTTTGCCTTTACCCTTACCAGACTCTACTTAGTGAGATTTCACTAGATTTTTTTGTTGTTGTTGGAGAATCCAAGAAAGGTTCATTTGCACTTTGACCCTACTTTGTATTGGTTTTTAATTTTTGTTCCTCAAGACAAATAATTTTAATTTTATGATCAGGCACAAATTTTTATTTTCGCATCATAATATACTGTAAGTTATGCGTCACCCCCTGAAAGAATTTATGTCTATTAAGTATACGTTCTATTGCTTAGGGCAAAAAGCAAACATTAAAAACTAGACTTTTGAAAGACAAAAGTGTAATTTTGTACTAAATATGTAAACATACTAAATTTAATTTAGAATTCAACAAGTAATGTTTGAATATTCTAAAATTCAAAACTCATAATGTTAAAATCTCAATTCCGCCATAGCGTTTTCGTAGTGGTTAATTTACTTTAGTGTGCCCTTTGGATGATTGCTCAATTTGTCCAAGAATAAAGATGATGACTTTTTTTCTACCTATACATGATTCCATTTCTATATATTTATGCACTTTTTTTTGCCATTAATTTCATGATTTAATTCTTGGTCTATAAGTTTTGGCAAAAAGTTTCATAAACATGCATGCAATTAAAGGGAGAATATACAAGAGTGATTCATTATATTCCCTTCACCTTTATGTGTGACATGATAAAGAATAATAAATCACTTTATTCAAAAGATACTAACATGTTGTCCACTATGAAAATATAATTACAATTATAAAGTAGATTATTTTCTAGCTAAAGCATAAACATTTTGCTTTTTTTTTTTTTAAGGAGATTCAAGTTTACGGCGATAAAATCTTCATTACTCTTGCCTATAATTCAAGAATGGAGTTGATAAAATATTTTGCCCATTAAATAATCAACTATACTTTCTTGATTAATTCAAACTTGTCTAGATTCATAGTGTATAATTTTTGTGGTCCAATATTTTATTGGAGACAAATAAGAGGACCTCTTTAGTTTGCTTTCAAAGTAGGGTAATAGTAATATTATTGGAGAAATTCAAGCCACATTATGTTCCTCTTAGAAGGCTGATTTATGCAAATTTATACATACATTGGGATGAATGAACTTAAAAGTAAGTAATTGGTATCTCAAAATAAAGTTTTGGGAAAATGCAAAAGTTACCTTTTAAATTTGTCCCCAAAAAAAGTCAATTTTTTTTTTTGAGAAAAAAAGTAAAAGAATTAATTTAAGCTAGTTGATTACAAGGAAACCTACCTCATGTTCCGGGGCGAACCTAGAGGTAGTTGAGGGGTTCACCCGAATCCCTTCGATAAAAAAATACATTGTATATATAAAAAAAAAATTAAGAATTTTTATGTCTATATATTGATTTTGAACCTCTTGAACGTAAGATTAGAGGTTAGCTTAATGGTTGAGGTGGTTCAAAACTCACATGCTCATATTATTACTTCCTCCTTCTCATTTAAGATATAATTTATTAATTAAGTTATCTATATTCATTAAAGGTTGATTGATTTTTTTTCTTTTTAAATATTGCGCATATTTCTTTAATATCAAGGATATAGTTAGAAATGGTTATTAGTTTTAATCTTATATTTTAAATATGAGATTATTATTTTTCGAGGGACAATTAAAATAGTAAGAAGGAAGTACTTAAATAACAAAATCCAACATTCACATATTTTCATATCCAATTAGTACAACATTCACAAAAAGCAAAAGCAAATTTCTTTACATCAAAGTGAAGAGTGGAATCTTAGGCTTTTTCTTTTTCATTTTTTCATTTTATTTTTTGATATTACACATCCCTAAAGCTCATCTTCACTTAGAAATCTCCTTTTCAATGAAAAATAATAGAAAATAAATCTCTTTCTAAAAAGACTAAAAATACATAAAAAGAAAAGAGAAGGACAAGTTGATGTAAACCATGAAGTAAAAGGCCAGCAAAAGCATATCAAATTTGTAGAATTCATTTACAATTTATTATTTACCTGGAAAAAAAAAGAGAACACAATTATTTACAATTTTATAGTAAGTGAAAAAAAATGCTATAAATGAGGGTAAGAAAGTAATTAAATTTACCATTTCTTCCGCATATTCTTCTCATGAAAGTTAAGAAAATGATGAGAATAGCAACCCCAGCTAATAATCCAATGATAAGTGCAAATGTCTTCTCACTTTCACTATGGGAATCTGCTAATAATTTAATTAATTAGAGAGATTCAAATATAATTCATATTATGAACCTTAAACTATATAATATGAGAATAAATGTGAATATTCCTACCACCAAAGATTGCGCTAGAGTGGTTAATATATACTCCTCCAAATCTTTAATCAAAGATGTCAGATTTGAGCCTTGAAAGAAAATGTCTACCTCGAAGTAAAACACCTCGACGTGAATCAGAAATAGTAGGGCTCAAAGCATGTACGAAGCCAACAAAACAAGTGTATCCCACTCAATGTACACTCGTATAGTACATCTGAGTCAAGCAGGGGCGGAGCTAGGTGGGAGTTCGCGGGTTCGGAAGACCCCAATATCTTTTCTGTAGACCCTATATTTGTACTAGAAAATTAAGTAATAACTTGTGAACCCCTAACAAAACTGATTGACAATTCAACGGTAAGGAAGGGGAAGGAAATTTAGATACCCCAAACTCCTAATATTGGCTCCCCTCTGGACTCAGTCAAGCATTTGTTAAAGTGAAAATACATATTACTTGACTATGGTTGATTAATTGATACAGAAATGTGTATCTATGAAAACACACATGTTTCATTCACCGATTTGATGTGAACACTGAAAGCTGATAATTTTTTACATCGTCGGGATGTAGTTTAACCTAAAAGTCATAATTCAAAATGTACTTACCATGATGATTAGGTTTAGCATAAAGATGAGCTCCCTTAGTTGTATACCTAGCATAACATTTTCCCAAAAACATATCACCATAAACACCACCACCACACTCTTTTTTCAACCTTCCGATCGCCTCCGATAAACAATCTTGACATTGGGCGATACTCAAATCACCCACACATTGGGCCATACCTTGAACATCTTCCGACCCGCCAACCCGATAAAGCCCATTACCGCCCATTAAGCTTCCCAAAACAGCATCCCTTCGGCCCATTTCATCTAAATCAAACCCATTAGACGGCCCACATTTCTTCATCACCACATTTTTATCCTCCAAGCCCAAAAAGGAAAAGTTATCGTACTTCACGAAACACCCTTGTAATTGTAGAACTCCGCCACATGTCTGTTGGCAAAGCTCGGTGAGTTGACTCACCGAGCGTGCTAGACATGTGGCGCAATCAGGCATGGACAAATCGCCCCGGCATTGATATAAACCGTTGATCATGTCCTGTTGTGTGGACCCCACTATACTATATTTGTTGTACGATGAGTAAGTTGCTGAGTTGACTAAGGAAGTGAGCAACGAGTTGAGATTCGACTCGTAAGGCGAGTCAGACGAATATTTTATCGGTGAGCAACCACCATAAATAAAACCGTCAACTGATGAATCAGAGAAAATTAGTGGAAAGAAGAAAGAAAAGAAAATGTACATGAAAATGAGAAGAAAATGGAAGATTTTAGCCATTTTCTCTCTATAGCTATGAATAGAGAGTTTGAGATATGGTTGCTTCAAAGAGTATTTATGGGGAAAAAATTGTCTTCTTTATTTTTATATTATGGTTTTCTTTATGACATGCAAAAAAGTTAAAGGGGAGGAAATGTAAATAGCAAAAAGTTATGGGCCAGACTAATCCATTCTTATAAATTGATAGGCTTTTGTATTAAATTTAATAATATTTCAAAAAAGTAAACGTAAAAAGAGAGAAACTTTACTTGATCAAGTAAAAGCTGTGCCTTTTTAGTACTTACCATTAAAATTTGAGCTATACAATTTACTTACTAAACTATTATATAAATGATTAGTCCTTTTACAAATTTGTTATAACTTTGTATCGGTTTCTGTTAGGATCAAGTTCTTACTATCATGCCAAAAGCTATAGCTAATAGTAAAGACGTAACTTTTTTTCTTAACTAAGTCCACCAAGCAAGTGTCATGTTCGATCATGACTCCGACCCAGGCCACCTATCCCCTGTGGGCCTTGCCATACGCAAGATGTTGACATTACTCAACAATCTCCCTCCCAACACCTGCCTCATGCATAATGTCGTAACAAGTTTTAATTTTTATATGTAAAAGATCTGAAAATACTAACATACAAAATTACACTATTACTATATAAGAAGAGTGAATAAAATTTCACTCTTCTTTTCGACACGTGGCACCATGGCCCACCTACTTTTATTTTATTTAAATCATATATCATATATATTACTATAATATAATAATATAATATATATATATAAATATATATAAATAAATAAATATAATAATATATTACTATATAAGAAGAGTGAATAA
>NW_006239421.1:371313-379877 GCF_000226075.1 Solanum tuberosum | reverse complement strand
CCCCCAAAACCCGTCCCATCCCGTATATATAGTGGGACGGGATGAGACTTATTTTTGTCCCCCCAATCCCGGTCCCGGCAAAATCCCCCCAGCCCCGTCCCCCTTCGTCCCGTCCCCCAGTCCCCATCCCCGTCCCCTTGCCAGCCCTAAATTTTACCTATACAGTCTACTGGTACATGTTCAACAACCAAGTATATAGTGTAATTTATTTCTACCAACCGCAACCAAATATACCGTCAACGATGAATAATGTTTATCGTCCAACGAACCCCTTGTCATTGAAAATTGAAATAATATAATACAACATTAATAATTCTTATTGAACAATCTTCCTGTTTGAATTTACAAAAGAGAAAAAAAGATTTTTAAAACATTGATCCAGAATGATGGTTCAAATATTATTAGAATGTGGAATGGTGTAGTATTTATTAATGAACCCTAAAAGTTGAAATTTTTTGCTTATCCCCCACGAATATATTAAGGAAACAATACAAATATCACTAATTTATGAGGTATTTCTCCGTTTATTTTTACTTGCCATTTATTTTAAAATAAATTTTTCATTTTTACTGATCACTTTTGACATATTAAAGAAAGATAACAATTTTTTTCCATTGTTTCCCTCATTATTAAATATTTATTTTTCAAATCATTTTCGAAGACATCAATTAGATAGTTTGATAAAAATACATATATCATTAATTATTTTCTTAATTGGTTGTCAAGTCAAATCGTAACAAGTAAAAGTGAACGGAGAGAGAGAGTAATTAATTATAATAATATAATTTCTATTATATTTTCTTGTCCCCAGATATATCTAATTATTTGTATATAAATATGGAATATAACTGAAACAAAATTTAGAAGCAAATCATGCGATTTTTCCTGTATTTTTAATCACTTCTAAAAAATATTTAAAAATCATGAATTTTTTTCGAGCATCATAAATCTTTTCTCAGACATACATGTAATTTTAATTTAGATATGTGTACACTTTATTAGATACATGAACTTTTAATTAGATGTATCCGTATATTTTGACTAGTATCTCTCCTTCTCTCCCCTTTGTCTCTACAATAAAAGTGTGAATTACATGGGGATTTTCTGGGGATTAGTATGAAAATTTGCAGAAAAATTAATTTCCTACAGATTTTCATACTAATCCCGAGAAAATTTTTCATGTAATTCACACTTTTTTGATAGTTCCGATGAGAAATTGTCATCACTGACCAAACGACCAATTATATATAAAGTGAAGTTATTTCTCATCTACCAATTGCAATTGATATTAAAGTTTTTCCTTTCAAAATCTAGGACCACTTGAAAATAAAATTTAAAACTCATTTTCTAATCGGCCTAAAAAGTGAACAATCATGATGTGCCAGTGATGAAAGACGTCGGGCATTAGGTTTGGTTGGCAAATTAATCTTCTTTTTTAATTTTATTCTTTTTCATCTTTTTTAAGAGCTTTCACTCTTTCATTTATCTCTTATTGGTAGATTGGCAAATTAATTGTTTTTTGTGTTCTTATTTAAATAAATGTGGAAGCGCAATTAATTATTGTAGTGTTGAAATTATATAGTTTTTCTTTTTCTTATTGAGAGTAAGTCCTTTTTTTTTTTTTTTTAGGAATGGCAATAGGGCGGGTGAGGGCGGAGCAAACCTTGACCTATCAAGATTTTGACCTGCCCTACCCTGCCCCGTTTAACATTATTCAAAAATTTGCCCTGCCCTAACCCACCCCGCTAAGACTTGCCTTGCCCCATTTATGTTATTTTCCATTTTTCTTATTTATTTTTTACTTTGAAGAATGAATTTTCGTTTAACTTCTTTTGATAAACTTTTTAAGTTTTAACACTAATACTGTAATTGTTTTACAGATATCGGCTAAGAATATTATTTTTCACCAAAAACTTTATTTGCTGGTCATGATTAATTATAGTATATCAAAATAGATTCATAATTCAAAACATCCCAAACAGTTTCATAGCGTAGTGACTTTGACACTTGCTGCATTGGAATATATTTTAAAAGCTATACTTTTGGCTTGCCAAATTTCAGAAATACCTCTACTCTTTTTGTATTCGCGAGAAAACAACAAAACAACCTGTTACCCGCCCTGTCCCGTTATGTATTTTAAATAAATAATCTTTACCTGCCCCGTCCTATATAGTTATTTCCCAGCTCTGCCCTATTAAGGGTGTGCCTGCCCCGCCCTTCCCTGCCCTACCCCAACTGCCATCCCTAAGATTTTTTTGTTGACTCAACTCAATTTTAAAATTGAAGATGAATAATGTTTTTCATCTAGTAAATCCCTCTCATTGTTAAAAATTAAAGAGAAAATGGTCTGATATATTTTTTCAACTTTGTTAGTTAGAGATGAAATATAACTTCTTATAAAAGTGGCTCACACATATACCTTCATCGTTACAAAAGTCGCTCACATGTACTCTTAACTGTAACAAAAGTAGCTCATTTATATCTCTACCGTTACAAAAGTGGCACATATATATCCTTTTCATCTAACAAATGTGAAAAAAATCATTATTATTATTTTTTAAATCATGTATATGATCCTTTAAGCAAAGTTCAGGAGTATATCTGATCTTTTTCACACGTAAAAAATAATTTTTGACTTTTTTGATTGTCATTATTTGAGTTTTTTATTCTTATTTTATTTTTTCTTTCTTTCATTCTTTAGTGTAAAAATAAGAGAAATAAAAAGAAAGAAGTGTCAATGGAAAAAGAGGACAAGTAAGAAAAAATTTAAAACTAATTTGTTTTCCGGATATATTGTAATTTAAAACAAACTTTTTATGACTATATTGTAATTTTGTTTTTGTAAATTTTTTTGGGGGCATCTATAATAATTTTACAAGAAAATTAGTGATTTTTTTTTAATTTGACCATAAAAATAATAAATCAAAATTAGTTGTCAAATAAAAAAAGTTTAAAATAATAATAATAATAATACGAGTGAAAAGGATAAAAAAAATACCCATACATGAATTATTTTTTTATTAAAAAATTGTCGGATGTATGTTGTTGTAAGGTCTCTCTACCTCTACGAGGTAGTGGTTTGCATACACTCTACCCTTGCTAGACTCCACTTAGTATGTTGTGGTTGTGAGTGGATGATTGACAACGGTGATACTTGGCTGAAATAATGGTTGTGGGTGGTTGGTGAAAATAGATAGAGTAGCGGTGACTGTCATTTTTGTAATATTTTAATAGATACAGAATTCTACGGGCTTAATATAGGTTTTTTTTTAATGGGAAATAGATAAAATTTAAAAAGTCAATTAAATTTTTATATGTTTTTAAATATATTTTATGTTAATTATTGTGATTCATAGAATTTTTAACTTTATTTTTAATTAATGTATGTCACTTCTTTCGTTCCAATTTATATGACACAATAAAATTTGGAAAGTCTACCTAAATTTTTATATTATTTTTAAATATTTTGAATTGTTAACTATGATTATTTATGTAATACTTTACATCCATTTTTAAATAATTGTGCTACTTAATCTGTCTTAATATGTGACATTGACAGAATTTGAATAGTCAAACAAGTATTAATTATTGTGATATATAGTACTATTTTTTAATGTAATTTTTAAATATTTGAAATTATTAAATTATTGTGATATGCAATACTATATTTTATATAAATTTTAAATATATAATCAACTAAAATGAAAAATGAGATAAATACATTAAAATAAAGAAAATACAAAATAGTACTATATTAGTCGCTATCAATTACTCCATTCGTTTAAAAAAGAATGATCTTTTTTTCTTTTTAGTCTGTTTAAAAAGAAACGACCTTTATTTTTTTTGTAACATTTAAATTTCAGCTTTCCACGTGACATGTTTAAGGCCACAAAATTCAAAAGTCTTCTTTATTTTCTTAAACTCCGAGCTAAGTCAAACCAAACCGGGAGTAAAATCGAATTGTTCCCTCATAGTTTTGGTATAAATATGAAACCAATTGATTCACCTTCTTCTATAACAAAATGAAAAAGATACTTTTAGCTCTACTGGTTTTGTTCCTCATTAAGGTGGTGTTAGCCAATGAGGATGAGCAATCTCTTCCCTTTCAACTCCCAATCTTTGGCCTTGAAGGTATTAATGCATCAAGCGGCGAGTACTCAAACCAGGGACAATGTGGAAAGCAAGGTCATCACATACAATGTCTTGATGGAATGTGTTGTAGTTTGCAGGGTTATTGTGGAAACACACCATCTTATTGTGCTCCTGGATATTGTCAGAGTCAATGTCCAGACCCGTTCCCACCGGGAAGGTGCGGATGGCAAGCTGATAATACATCATGTTCTACCGGAAAGTGTTGTAAGAATGATGGTTGGTGTGGGAACACAACGGATTATTGTGATCCTGGAATCTCATGTCAAAGTCAATGTACAGAACCGTTAATCCCACCGGGAAGGTGCGGATGGCAAGCTAATGGTACATCATGTTCTACCGGAGAGTGTTGTAGTAACGATGGTTTGTGTGGGACCACACCAAAATATTGTGATCCTCCAAACTGTCGAAGTCAATGTCAAACACCACCCGCATCACATTCAAGCTTATCTCCACTGTTGGTGGGTCTCTTCATATTTTTAATTGTTGTTGCTCTCGTTTTCTATCGTCGTTTTGCAAATTCTCCCATGTTTTCTAGTTAAAGTTTGATTTAATTTTGTTTATAGCATTGTGTTAATTTCATCTTCTATACTGTATTTTAATCTTGGTTTGTTTTATTTAGTCATTTTGTTGCTCTATTTTATTTAAATATATATGACTTCTCTTAATTTAATAATCACTTTTCTAGAATTTTGAATTAGTTATGTTGTTAGTTTGTCATATATATTTGGTTATTTTTATTATTTTGTTATGTTGATTGCTATTTACATGTTGCCTATTACTTTTTACTGCTTTTGTTAGTTTTATGTGATTTTGTGTAGAAAAAGTTAAAATTGGTTGATGAAAAACTACTGTTGATTTTCAAGGTCTCTCATGTTTATAAAATATATTTAATTTTTAAGTTATTATTTTTTTTCATTTATTTTGATTCATATTAATTCATTACTACACTTTTACTCATATTTGATTTTCATTAAGATACGTCTGAATTTGAATGCACATCTAAATGATTAAGATCTTGTCTCTAGATCTGAACACTGAGTTACTAAGATCATTTGTTTTTCAACATCTGAATGTACATAGTTTACTTATATCTACATATATATGATAAGTATATAGTTCAAATAATATTAATTAAACATTAAAGTTAATAAAATTTAATCATTGTTTGATGAAAAAAAGAAAAGAAACACTTATACTTGCTATTGATTGATGGTTAAGATAGTTTGTAGTCGTGGTGGTAATAGTAATAGTTGTTAGTGGCTAGTAATGATGGTGGCGGTAGTTGAGATGATGGAGATGATTGGTGTTGTAGTCGTTGTCATAATGGTAGTGATTGGTAGTGGTGTTGATGGTTGTAATGGTAAAGTTTGTTGATGTTAAAAGTTGGTGGTCTTGATAATGATGGCTGAAGAATGTGTTGTGGTTGATGATGTGTTTATAGTAATTGGCGTTGTGCTATTTATGATGATGGGGTGGTTTGCTAGTAAAGATTGACCACAGTGGTGTTAGTTGCTAATAGTAGTAGTGAAGATGGCAGTGTTGGTGGTGGTGATAGAAGAATGTATAGTGGTAGTTGATGGCGGTGATAGTTGTGATGGCGGAGTTTGTTGATAGTAGAATTGATTGTAGTGGAGGTAGTGGTTGATAGTGGTACTGAAATTAAAATGGTGACGGCTATAGAGATGAAGTTGGTGGTGGTAATGTATATAATTATATTGATAGAGGATGTACGTGTGGTAGCAAGTGACAGTTGTGATTAGCAATGGTGGTGATCGTAATGGAAAAAATGATTGATGGTTGACGACAGTAATTCTAGTGGTGGTGGTTATGACGGAAAAAGTGATTAGTGGTGATGGACGGTGATTGTGGATAGAGTGATGAAGGATATTAGCCACACAAGAATGCCTCTCAATGATATTAAGACTCTATTCTAGATCTTAATGATTAAGACCTATTTAGACCAATTAAGTGCTTAAATCTTAATGAAAACAAATGCATTTAATGACCAGTCTAATATTTGAATCATTCTTATTCAAACCTCCATTAAGTGCAAACAAATAAAGCTTAAGGGTGTGTTTGGTAGGAAAGAAAATGTTTTTCAATTTTCTCATGTTTGGTTGGGTTAAATGTTTTGGAAAATGTTTTCCAAATCAACTCATTTTTCTCAAATTTAAGGAAAATGACTTCCCTTCAAAACTCAAGGAAAACATTTTCCAAAACTCTCTTCCAAGTTCAAATTACAATTATTATTTTTTAACATCAATTTTTTTACCCCACCCTCACCCCTACCCCCAGCCCCCTACCACCACCACCCCCCCAAAAAAATAATATTAAAAGTTGTTTTTTAAAAGATATTTCTAAATTCAATTTTTTATTTTTTTTACCCCCCACCTCCTTCAAAAATAAAAAAATTAAGTTTGTTTTTTAAAAAAATATTTTCTACTTCAAATTTTTTATCTGTTCACCCCTACCCTCAATCCTCTCCCCCGCCAGCCACCCCCCACCCCCACCCAACCCCTAACCCCCCACCCCAAAAAAAATTTAAGTTTGCTTTTTAAAAATATTTTTAATTTCAAAAATTATTTTCTACTCTAGTAAAAATAAAATATATTTCTCAAAAATATTTTTCATTCATAAATCAAACACAAAATCTTTTCCGGAAAATATTTTGTACTCACCAACCAAACATGAGAAAATAAGTCAAAAATCTATTTGTTTTCTAGGAAAACATTTTCCTTCATACCAAACACACCCTAAGGGGTCGTTTGGTACAAAGATCAATAATGTAGGGATTGGTAATGCATGAAATAGTAATGCATGGATTATTTTTATCAAGTGTTTGGTTTATTGTTTCTTACCTAGTTTTGTGTGTGGATTAAAACTCTACAAAAAATTTCTTATTATACCCTTGAGTTATTATGGGATTTTCTATTTCATGTAATTGGGTCAAGGTAGATAATTGACTGACAATATTATTTTTTATAGCATTTTAACTAGCTAGGAGAATAAATTTTTTATTGTCATGTTCACTATTTTCTCACTTAAATTATTTGAGAGTAAATAATTGTCATCTTAATAAATTGGAGTTAATATCTCAAAAGGTCACACAACTATAATAATTTATAGAGAAAATTTATTGAACTTTGTTTTGTATCAATAAATTAAAAAAGAAACTCTTTATCATAAAATAAAATAAAAATAAAAAATAAATATAGCAAAATAAATTAAACTATTTTTATACTCGAGATGTTTTATATATATGCTCTTGTTTTAGATGGTCACACAACTATAATAATTTATAGAGAAAATTTATTGAACTTTGTTTTGTATCAATAAATTAAAAAAAAAAACTCTTTATCATAAAATAAAATAAAAATAAAAAATAAATATAGCAAAATAAATTAAACTATTTTTATACTCGAGATGTTTTATATATATGCTCTTGTTTTAGATTACTTGTGTAATGTTTAATGGACTTCCGTTAAGAGGCAATATTTGACTTATGAATTGTTCTTAAATCCGTACATCAACATAATTAGCATATTAGTCGGATTATAATATTTTACATTAATAATAAATAGATTAAATAACTCATATTTTAGAAACAAAAATTGTATCTAAATAATAAAATTTGTAAGCTAATTTATTTAAATAAATTTATTAGTATAAATATAAAACATAAAATCAAGAAAATAAACAAAATGATTAAAATAATTTGAGGGGGTATTTTTGTCTTAACCTTGATTAGTCCCATGGTATTAGAACTAATACCACCAAATGGAAGGTATTAGTTATACACCCTATCATACCATGTAGGGTGTATAACTAATCCATGGATTGATTATACATAGACCCAAAATTCCTACCAAACATAGTACTAAATAATACCACACATAATACTTGGACTATTTCTCCTAATACTCCCTACCAAACGACTCCTAAGTGTTTTATATAGGAACCTAGAGTTGTTTTCCAAGAAAGATATTCGAAAGACATTTGAATACTATTCTTTGACTCGTTATTATGTATATTATTGGCGTTAGGCAAATATTAGACCGTTTCTCATATTATTGCTTTATTTTATTCTTTGTATATATTTCATGTTTATACTTGTGCAATATTTTTTATCTCTTCCTCAATTGAAAAAATTAATTCAGTCGAGACACACAGTTATAAATTTTGAAAGGTGCTAATACCTTATTCCCTTTGAGATTACTTGAACCCTTATCTAGAATCTACTAATTTTGTAGACATTTTTGTTAAATAAGCGACTCCAAAAATTTTCCTTAAATTATTTATAAACTAATAAATTTTTTTATGAATTCCACGATATTGAGCCTTATTTGGAAAAATAAGGATGTCAACATCCACCTCCACCTCCACCTCCACCTCCACGCCCACCCCCACCCCCA
>NW_006239421.1:350915-362324 GCF_000226075.1 Solanum tuberosum | reverse complement strand
CCCACCCCCACCTCCACCTTCACCCTCACCTCCTCCTCTACCTCCATCTCACCTCCACTTCCATACCACGATGTGGAAGCCAAAGTAGAATTCAAAATGTAATAAAACCGAAGAGTGTTGTAGTAATGATAAATATTAGAGCATTTTGATAAACATCTCGACACACATATAAGAATTTGTGTCGATGCTCCAATCAATTGAATAAGTTAAATATTTAACATTATTTACTTGTGAAATATGGTTTGTAAGTGAACCTTATATTTTTTTTTATCAATTTAAATTCGTGTTTATCCAAAAAAATTTAATTATTTTAATAAATTGACTAGAATGATTTTGTTATTTTAGATTAGTGTGATCGATCAATACCTGAGACTTGAGAGGAAAGATATCAAACTTTGCAAAGTTCAATAAAGTTGTTGATGGAGCATGTCCTACTGGTACAGATTGAATAAGGTTGTATCCATCGTCCGCCAAGAGTTATTGGAAGCTTGTTAATTGCTCAACGTTGTCTAGATTTTATTGGGACGCGATCGAATGAGTGTAATTATATTAATGCATATGAAATTAACTATCTCTATATAGATCTAGTGACGTGGTACGCCTAAAATATCAGCATTTATAATTACCTATACATATTTTTTTTAAACTCATTCAAGCCTTAAACCATTTAAAAAGAATCTTCAATTGAGTCAATTTAATTTCAAATTTTAACTCATTTTAAGATTCTTTATTTGTATTGGTGTAATGTATGTTCCCATATTAAAGGTATGAATTATTATGTATTTTATATCTTCTAGAATTTATCTATCAATTTGTAATTTTTTATTTTATTTTTTTGAGTTCATGAAATTCAAATTATGGTTATAAAAGTTAAATAACAATATGTTAAAATTATTCAGATTAAGCGGGTCAAATTGGACGGGTCATGATCCAACTAGATATTTAGCCTATTTGAGCCCAACTCATTTGAGTCAAAAGGAAATTTGGATGGATCATGATCCAGCCCAATATTTTTTTCAACCCATTTTAATATCTTTAATTTCACTCCAACCCCTAACTATACAATATAGCTTGCTAAAAGTCATAGAAAACATACAAGAACTATATAATATAACTTACTTAATTATACATGAGCTATATATTGATTATATGAATGATACTGTAATGACCCGGAAAGTCATTTTTAGAAATTTTTACAAATTATATTTTTACCCATCTCGGTAGTTGCCCTGAGTCACTTTTGATCAGTTTGTGAAGTTGGTTGGGAATTTTGAACTATTTGTTTAACTACGATTATTTAGTTGATAGATATTTGTTAAATAATTTATTTATTTAATTGGGGTTAATGGGTCAAGTCCATAATTTACTTGGTACCCTTTACCCGTGTATATAAATAAAATTAGTGAGATTTAACATTTTTAATTATTTTAGAAAAGAAAAATAAAGAGAATAGGGAGAAACCCTAAGCGGCATCAATGAGCAGCGAGTGCTCTTCCTTCACGTAAGTATTTTGGCTGAGCTTTTATGATTGTTGTTTTATACATAATTTCTAGTGAAAGAGTTTACACTAAATTGTCCCATTAGTTAACTAATATTTCCCACTAATAATAACATGCATGTGGCGTCAGTGCGACAGTCTTCTTAATGGTGGAAGGAAAAAGAGTGAACACTTAATTGTATATGCTATTAGAATTGGGTCTTAAGGGGACAAAATGTGAGTGACAAGTTATTATATATTGATACCAATTGATGAACGAATATAGGTTTGACATTTTTATTGGCTTATGTCGTATTTTAATGATTATTACTGCAATGTTGGTTGTAAAAGAAAGTAAGAAAATTGAATAGGAAAAGTTGAAACAAAGTCAGTGGCGTATGTATTGAAGTTGGGGTAAGAATCTGGTTGATTTCTAATGCCTAATCATTGTCCAATGAGACCTAATCATTGGACAATGATGGCCTAATCATTGGACGTGATTGTGGAGCTAATAGTTTAGTGAATTAATGTTTATAGTTGAACATTAGAAATATGTTAATCTGCAAATTGTTTTGAGGCACATCACTAATATTTGACATTAGTTAATATCTAGTTATCACATTGTGATTCAAGTTTTGATATATTAAGATGTGAAATTGAATACTGGGTATATTATATTATATGAAAATCTCAGGGTTGTAGTGTTTGGAGAAATTATGACTTAACCTTAGACTTGAAATTTAGGAAATATGAGATTTGACCTATTGGTTGGAATCAAGATTTAGGAATTTGATTATAAATTGAGTGAGTTTTTGGGTCTAGGCTAACCTATAGTAAAATGGGTGTTGCTAGTTTCAAAATCTTATTGTGATTATGTACTTGATTAGATTTGCATTGATTTGGAAGCTCAGCGAAAGGGAAAGGCTCAAGTCCCGGAGTGATTGTTCGATTACTTGAGGCAAGTGGATTTCTAAACTCTTGTTAAGTGTATGAAATTTGTGTATTTCCTTGTAATATGTGTTTGGGGGTAATGAGACTTGGTGATGGGTTGACTTGTCCACACTGATTAATTCTAAGGATGAAAAAGGGATAATAAAATGCAATGTGATTAATTGTTTGTGTGTGATGTGTTGAGAATGGTTTGAAAGGCTTGTTGAATCGTTGTTGATGTTGTATCATGATTGTGTTGTTGTGAATTGTGCAATGTTATGAAAATGGTCATCTCCTCATTATTTGTGTGAACATGTCATTTGCATTGTTCTGAGACATTGTTGTGACAAGTGTTATGTGAACTGAGAAAGAATAAGAAATTAAAGAGGATGTACCATTTCGAGGGACGTATCGCGCGCCGTGATGGATATTATATTTTGAGGGACGTATCGCGCGCCGCGATGGTTACTATTATCGAGGGTCGTATCGCGCGCCGCGATGAATGAATGGACAAATATGTCCCCCATGGGTCCCAGACTTAGAGACTACGGGTGTGTATCACTAGGTCAGACATGCATCACTATACTTGACATTGCATTGCACATATTTATCATTAGTGAACTTGATATTGTGTTTTGCTGATCTTGTGAGTGCCTTTCTATGGAACTTTGATTGATGAATATTGAGCATGTTGTTGAGGATATGTAATTGTTAGAGTGTTGTTGTTGAGCTGTGTGCTATGTGAATTATAAATTGTTAGGTTAGACTGGTTTTAAGCAGGTTGTAGTTGTGGCAGTTGTAATTGATGAATATTGAGCTTGTTGTTGAGAATATGTGATTGTTAGAATGTTGTTGTTGAGATATGCGTTTGTAAATTGTGAACTGTTAGGTTAGACTGGTTTTATGCAGGTTGTAGTTGTGGAGGTTCGGTTGGGGTGTAAGTAGTACCCGTATTCTATCCCCTTAGCTTGTGTTTAGAGGTTTACTTGCTGAGTACCGTGTGGTTTGGTACTCACCTCTTGCTACTATATTTTTTTTTGTAGGTTACTAGCCCGGACCTTTGTGATATTTTCTCTTCTCCTTGTCTGAGGCTTCTTGTGGAGGTTTGTGAGGTAACTGCTTGTCATTTCAGCGGACCTTTTTACTCCTATTTATGATCTTGTTCTTTTATAGAAACAAAGTCATTTGAGACTTGTGTTTTTCTTTTGAATCAATTGTAATACTTTAGAGGCTTGTACACGTGACAACCATATTTTGGGGGTATTTTTGAGTTGATTATAAAATTTCCGCATTTTATTGTAATGGTTGAGTTTTAGGCTGACTTGTCTTGGTGGGATAAGACGAGTGCCATCACGTCTATTTTTGGGTCGTGACAGATACTCTCAAAAAACTGAATATACTTTAACTATATATAAAGTATACACTGACTATACATGAAATATACACTGATTATTCAATCTCAATCAACTCAAAATCACCTCTAAAGTCTAAACAGTCCCAAAGTTTAGATATAAAATCCTCTCGATGTTTCGAATCTTTTAATATATAATTTGCTCAAAATAATTAACATTTCCGATACATCAAATTTTAAAGAAGAAAAAGGAGCAGAATATGATGAATAAGAAGACGATGAGGAAGGACGAAGAAGATGACCATTTCCTTTGGAAAAAAATAGGCCCAATGGCCAATTAAAATAAATTTTATAAATTGATAGGAGGATTACTTATCCCTAGGGATGATAATGGGGCGGGGCGAATGATTTAAGGCAATGTAGGATGGGTGGATTTAAGGTTTTGCGGGGCGGGTTAAAGTGAATTTTTTTAAAACTAATGCGGAGCGGGACGGGTTGTCGGTATATGTGATTTTATATGGGTTCAAACTTAATTTTAAATTTTTACATGTTATAAGAGTGATAAAACATTATTTATGAAGATAATTTAAAACTACTGAAATGTTCAAGATAGTAAATGAAAATGGTTCAATAAAAAAATACAATTTCTCACATGTTTCCAATTGACCTCTAAAAAATAAATTTTTAAGTCATTATCTATTAAATTAATACAACATGATGAAAACATGAATATATTTTTACGAATTTTATTTTTAGTATCAAACTTAACTAGAAAAAAAATATTAAAAAAATTATGCAGGACGAAATAGGGCGGACTGAAAATAAAAAATTATGCAAGACGAAGCGAGACGAATTAAAAATTTTATGGGTTAAGTTGAACACGCCCCGCCCCGCCCACACCCCGTACCGCTCCATTGTCATCAGTACTTATCCCTCACAGCTCTCCTAATATGATGGTTCTCCCTTTAGACACAATATATCAACAAAAGAAAAAAAAAACTCAATTATATATATATATATATGACGCTTCCTAATCATTTGTAAGTGAATTGTTGAACTTTTCTCTTATAATTTAAAAAAAGTAAATTGCTTAAAGTTCATGAGAATTATTGGAAATTTCTTCAATTTTTACCCCACATTTACATTTTTAGGTGATAATTTCAAAAAAGTTAATTGTTTATATTTATGAGTTTACTTTAAGTTATTTATATTTTCAAGAATTATTTGAAAATAACTAAAAGGCAAAAGTGAAAAATATGTTCTACACTTTTTGTCTTAATCAATATACTATCATTACAATTCACTTACTTTGAAATGAAAGTACCATTACATACTATAAGAATCAAAGTAATGTCTATAAAAGTGATTTATTATTTATTTTTTATAGGATCCTAGATTTAGAACAGTTATTTTTAAATTATTTTAAATATAATTGGTAGATGAGAGAAAGTTTACTCTAAATTATTACTTAATTGGTAGATGAGAGAAAGTTTACTCTACATTATTACTTCACTCGTGTGTTCTACATAATTTAAATATATTATTGTAAAAGATGGTTTATTGGAAAAAAAAAACATATCTGGCACTTTCTCTTCCCTTTTTGAAACCAAACATATAAATATTACGTGTTATGTGATATTACGTTCTACATAAGCAAGAAATCAGGAGTACAACTAATATAATGGTGACATAATGTTTGTCTTATGACTGACGGGCTCCTTTCCATTTTCCTTATCTTCATTTTCCTCAACTTCTAGTCTTAATTAATGACATATGGCATAGATTAAATTTAATGATTAAGATTTAATTAATTAAAATATATCTCTACCTAACCATGATTTAGATAATAAATATATTATTATTCAATTAAAAATAGTCTTATTATTTCTCCCTTTTTCTCCTTATTCCCTCCAAATCCAATTATTTCTCTCTTTTCTCCTTATTCCCTTCAAAATTTTCTTTGCTGTCATTTTCCAACATCGGAAATTATGGATGACTAGCATTATTATATGTGTAAACAATGATGATCAATTTCCTTACTTGCTAACAAAAAAAAAGTCTTTTTCTCAAAGGTATTATTATTATTGTTTGTTGTTTTTTCTATGATGAGTCATAATCAAACAAAAGTAGAAAAGAAGTGTAACTTAGATATTATACTTATTTCTCTTTGTTTTTCTATCCTCTGGGTAGCACATGATGGTTCACATTTCATGCTAGGTCATATGTCTATTAATTTTACATCATTTTCTCTCATATATTTGTTTCACCTATTTTCATATTATATTAACGGAAAAGGATCAAAATATTCTTAAATTATGTGAAATTGAATAAAAATATTTTTAAGTAATAGTTTGTTTAAAAAACGTCCCTAAAGTTGATATTTTAATCCAAAAAAGCAAAACATCTGAGATACAATCAATGTACTGGTGAAACAATATTGTGTTTTGAGTAAAATTATTATATATGAAAATAACGATAGTTAATTTCTTCACTCGTTTATAAAAAAAAGCTCTCCATTTTTTTCAAAGATACTATTTATTAAAATTTTGTTTATGTTTGTCTATAATGAGTCATTATCAAACAAAAGTAAAAAGATGTGTAGCTTGGTATTGTTCTCCTCTCTTATTTTTCCTTAGTAAATTCTTAGGGTAGTACATGATGGTTCGCATTTCATGCTAGGCCATATATATTTATTAATTTTGCGTCATTTTTTTCTAATTTTTAAATTTTTTTATTGTCGTATTAATTATATTAGTGAAAAAGGTTAAAATCTTCTTACACTCGCAAAATTGTACAAAAATATCCTCTATTAATAGTTCAATCTAAAATATCCCTAATATCAATACTTTAATCCAAAAAAGTAAAAAATCAGAGGTTTATAATAGTGACACAATATTTGTCTTGTAGCTGAAATTATAATATGTGCAAGGCGGTCAATTTCTTCACCCAATTGTTAAGCTAGCACTGGAATCAAATGAACATGAACCCAAAAGATGACACAATATTACCCCCTCTCTTTATTTTACTGGTCCAATATGTTAAAAATATAGTTTTACTTTTATTTGTCACTTTTAATATATTAAGAAAAAATAATTATTTTTTCTCATGTTTTACCCTTATTACTAATTACTTATTTTCAATTTTTTTTTTTAAGATCTAATACTAAACATCAATTAATAGGAATAGTGTGATAAAGTAGTCATATAAATCATCATTTTCTTAATGGATCGGTCAAATTCAAATGTAACAAGTAAAATTGAACGAAGAAAGTATGTATTGATATATTCAAAATCATAAGTTCCATTTTTTTTAAATTTTTATAATTGATTATATACGATCATATAAAGTAAAATGGAAAAATATTATGCAGGTAACAAGAAGTCACCTTTGAAGCCTGGTGCCATGAGGATGGATAGACTTAACTCACCTCCTTTAGAATCATAGCTAAGAAGTATATACATAATGCTTTTTATATATTATTAGTCGCTATCAATCAAAGTGATAATTTTGCTATAAATACTTGAGCATTTAACCAATTAATTCATCTTCATCAAATAATTATAACAAAATGAAAGAGACCACAATTAGCGTTTTAGCTCTACTGACTTTGTTCCTCCTTGAGGTGATCTCAGCCAATGAGCTATCTCTTCCCTTTCATCTCCCAATTAATGGAACCTTTGGCCTTGAAGTATTTCAAGGTATTAGTAATGCATCAGCCGGCGTGTACTTGAACGAGCTGGGAGAAAGTGGAATGCAGGCTGATGGCGCAAAATGTCCTACTGGAATGTGTTGTAGTATATGGGGTTGGTGTGGAACAACATCAGACTATTGTGGTTCTGGATTTTGTCAGAATCAATGTATTGGCCATGGCCCGTCCCCACATGGAAGATGTGGAATGCAAGCAGGTGGTGGCGTAAAATGTCCTACTGGACAGTGTTGTAATATATTGGGTTGGTGTGGAACCGAATCAGACTATTGTAATCCTGAATATTGTCAGAGTCAATGTTCAGGCCCCTTCCCAAAAGGACGATGCGGATGGCAAGCTGCTGGCGGATTATGTCCGAATGGACTATGTTGTAGTGTTGATGGTTGGTGTGGAACCACATGGGATTATTGTGCTTCCGGAATTTGTCAAAGCCAGTGCCCATCCACACCACCTCCACCTCCACCCTCACCTCCACCTCCACCTCCACCTCCACCCTCACCTCCACCTCCACCTCCACCTCCACCCTCACCTCCACCTCCACCTCCACCTCCACCCTCACCTCCACCTCCACCTCCACCTCCACCCTCACCTCCACCTCCACCTCCACCTCCACCCTCACCTCCACCTCCACCTCCACCTCCACCCTCACCTCCACCTCCACCTCCACCTCCACCCTCACCTCCACCTCCACCTCCACCTCCACCCTCACCTCCACCTCCACCCCCACCTCCACCTCCGTCTCCACCTCCTCCGTCACCTCCATCCCCAACCCCACCTCCACAATACCGATGTGGAATGCAAAAGGGTGGCAGGAAATGTAATATAACCGGAGATTGTTGTAGTATATGGGATTCCCACATACGAGTATTGTTCTCCTGGATATTGTCAAATGCAATGTCCAGGTCCATACCCAGAGGGACGATGCGGATGGCAAGCTGATGGTAAATTGTTAGTGAAAAACTTACAAGATAACAAAAATACAAGATTACAATTGAAAAATAAATATGAAGAAAATGAATTTCTTCAGGCTGAGGCGCGGATATCTCGCTCTCTTTAAGGAGATTCAAGCCCACTGCAGCAAATGTTTTCACCGGTCCAGCAGTAGTCCTTCTTGACTTGTCCCCTCCAGGATACAATTAGCCTAATCACAAAATATAACTCAACAACTCTGGACAAGAGTTGAGTCCAAAGCTCCACAACAAGAACACCTCCCTTCAACTAAATAAGAAACTCTCTTTTTTGACAAAACTTTATGCACTCTATATTTTTCTCTTGTATGTTGTGTGTCACAAACCAAATGAAGACCACCACTATTTATACTAGAGGAAGTCTTCCTAGCAATGAATAGGAAGATAATGGTGTAGTAAATAGTGAAGATAATGGTCTTAGGAGTTACATAGGTTACAAGAATAATGAAGGAATTAAGAATGAGATAATGGAGAACCATTACATCTTCTGCCAGAAAAACCACAAAACGGACAGCCACTATAAAGTTCTCATCAACGTTATAACAAAGTAATGGCAATTAAGCCAAATGATAATAAAGATGACATCAAATGTCATCAACTGTCTAACGGTAGTAAAGCACCTAATGATGTGTTATTAGGCAGAAAACAAATGACATTTAGCAAAGTATAATAATATTAAAATGCCACAACTGTAAATCATGTCCTACTGGTACTGGTCAATGTTGTAGTAACGATGGTTGGTGTGGGACAACATCAGATTATTGCGCTTCTGAACACTGTCAAAGCCAATGCAACACTACTACTCTAACCTCATCCCTCAAGAATCCTATTGAAAGTTTCATGCTCAACATTGTCTAGATGCTACTTCCCAAATACTAGCTACAGGATGTACTTGTACTCCTCTTTTGGAACTGCTGAAATAAATCCAATATTAATGCGTGTAATTGTAATGCATATGAAAAATGCATTAATTAATGTAAATAAATAAAGAACTTTTGTCTACTACCTTATTTTAATTATTACCAACGTTTCATAAATTGTGATGATATATATTTAAACTGTTATTTATTATTTTACTATTTAATAATGTTGTATTAGACTTGGAATGAAATACATTACTCCTTAAAATAGAGTCTTTAATTACCTAACCACTTATTCTTTTCATAATTTATACTTTCACTTCAAATCAGTCTCTCCCTCCTCCTTCTCTCTCAAACGATCTTCTTCTATTAAATTCACCTTTACTACTGCACTTTCAAAGCACCCCAACCATCATAATTTCGATTTCATCAACGAAAAAATCCAAATTATTAATACTTAGAGAAATCCAAATCTATTTATTATCTATCTCTTTCCTTTGTTTTTCTTTCTTCAAAAGTAACCCATCCATAACGGATGGGCACACCCATAATTCACATTTTCTATGCGATTCATGAGCTATTGTACTTACTTTGAGTCCGGAGCCTAAAGGGCAAACAAAATTGTCAAAAATTTCAAAAGGGCACATCACTTTTTATTCTAACCAAAAGGGTAAGCAGCGATTTTCCTCTGACAAACTGGCAGCGATTTTGTCTAAAAAAGTTATTTATTAAAAATCGCTGCTGTTTTTTTAATTAAAAATCGCTGCGATTTTGTAATTTATTTTAATTAAAAATCGTTGCTTTTTTCTTTAAAAATACTAAAACGGCACATCAAAAAAAAAATTAACCAAAAGGGCTTCTGACAAAACAAAATAAAAATTGCTGCATATTTTCTACAAAAAAAAAACTTTTTTTCTTCAAAATCGCTGCTATAGCAGCGAATTTGGTTAAGAATTTAAAAAAAAAGTTTTTCTTTAAATTTAATATTCTTTTATTATTATTTATGATATATAATTCAATTTTCCTCATGCTTCAACAATTTTATTGAGTATATTGTTGTCTTGTTTATCATTTTTATATTATTAATAAGTAATAATAGGCATGAAAATAATAGCACTCGGCATGAAAAACGCTGCCCCTGCAGCGATGTGTAAGGAAAAAAAAATCTGACTTAAAATCGCTGCCACAGCAAAACAAAAAAAAAAAAAAATTACAATGGCAGCGATTTTTAATAAAAAATATTTTTTTTTTTTTTTACAAAATCGCTGTTGTGACAGCGATTTTTAATAAAAAAAAGAAATTTTTTTTAGACGAAATCGCTGCTAGGGCAGCGATTTTGCCCTTTTGGTTAGAAAAAAAAGTGATGTGCCCTTTTGCAATTTTTGACAATATTTTTTTGCCCTTTAGGCTCCGAACTCTACTTACTTTCTAGCTTTTCAATCCCTTAAACATCAAAAGCATATTGTTAACACCCCTTTGTGCATTTATCGAAGAAAAAAAGAAGTTTAAAAAAAAGAGCTCAATTATTACCACGTCGAATGGTACAATCATTTCTGAATGTACCCTACCTAATAAAAGTCGTGTGTTCTTATTTTGCGTCCCCACAAATCACAATATATTAAGAAACAAAGACAGTACTAATAAAAAATTAATTAAGTCATATAATATTGTAGACATTGAAATTTTGTGAAACTCTATAAAATAAGTTTGATTTGAATCAGAATTTTTGGAGACTATTTTATGATTTCTATCATAAACTCCTAATTCATGCTTATATAAAGCGTAATATTATTTCTTGAAGAGACATTTCAAATATCTCATAAACTCATTAGATTCTACATCTACAATATTATAAAAGAGAGTTTAGGGCCAAGTATAATATATAACTTGGACATAACTCCCTTTTAATATATATATATATAAATATTATACTTGTGGGACTTTTAAAATTCTATTTTATACCCAAGTATAATATATAACTTGGACATAAACTCCCTTTTAATATATATATATATATATATAAATATTATACTTGTGGGACTTTTAAAATTCTATTTTATACCCAAGTATAATATATAACTTGGGCATAAACTCCCTTTTAAAATAATATAGAATAT
>NW_006239421.1:341049-350581 GCF_000226075.1 Solanum tuberosum | reverse complement strand
ATTTAAAAATTGCGTAAAAATACTATAAATCATGATAATTGACAACATAAAATATGTTTTGAAAAAAAATACAAAAAATTCCATTGATTCTTGAAGTGAATCTATCGTAAAAATACTATAAATCATGATAATTGACAACATAAAATATGTTTTGAAAAAAAATACAAAAAATTCCATTGATTCTTGAAGTGAATCTATCGTAAAAATACTATAAATCATGATAATTGACAACATAAAATATTTCAAAAATGTTGTATGTGGGTAGTCTTATTATGCCTTAAATAGCGTCAAAGAAAGTACAAGTTTGTGATAAAAAAACTTATTCCTTTATCCACGCAAACAATCGCTTCAAAAACTCGATTATTAGCCCCAAAATATATCATTTATATTATTGGGCCCGTGCTATGCACGGGCAACATTATCTAGTATTTATAAAAAGATGAGGCGTCAGATATCGCCTCCTCAATCTGTTTGATAATCGTTGAGATCAGATATATAGCAAGGTACTTTAGATAAATATACTAAGATCCTCCAATCACGTAGAAAATTCGAAGACAAAAATAATGGGAGAAACAGATCTGAGCCCGCATTATTTTATTAATAAATTGTGTTTCTTCATATTAATCTTCTTTATCACTTTAATTAAAATTATCTATAAACAAGTACCTCTAATAAAATCTCTCTCCTAAATTTCCCCTCGGTCATTCTCTCTCCTTTTCTCCCGGATCTTCTTCCGTTAAACTCACTTCAATTATTGCACTTTCAAAGCTTCCCAACAATTTTAGCTTCGATTTCATTGACGAAAAAATCTAAATCAATTTATTAATAAAATTAAATCTAAATTTATTTATTTTCTATTTTTTTTTCCTTCAAAAGCAACCCACCCATAGCGGATGGGCATTTACTGCAATCACACTCATGTTGTGTGTTGTTTTATGATATCATATTTTCTCTTTCAAGCATTGTATTTTTTTTTTTTCATGTTCGCTGGTTTTGGGGTAAATTTTATTACATATATAAAATAAACTATATCAGATACACAAGCGGTGAGTAAAAACTAGTGGAATTTATGGTGTTTAGTGAGGCGGGAGAGCATCAAAATGCACCCCGCTGATAAGAAATAGGATCGAATGGCCAATATTTGTAAAAAATAATAATTGAGTTATTTTGAATAAGAAATTTTGACTCAATAAATATTTGTTCTTTACGCAACAAAGTCGAGCAAAATGTAAAATCCTAAATGGGTTACATTTCGTACGTACCCCTTCATATAGATTATAATATAGATGAAAATGGTGGGAATATATATATTATAGAATGAACATACATAATCATTCACTATTTTGATTTAGAGAAACGTCATTTGTTTATTATAATATTAATTAATTAATGGATTTCATATATATATATATATATGCATTAATTAAAATTACACACATTACTTAATATTCAATCACACTTCAGTACTAGTCCCAAAAGAGGAGTAAAAGTTCATCCTCTTGCCAAGTTTGTGAAAGAAGCTTTGATTGGGCTTAATACTCACAATAGTCTGGCGTAGTTCCACACCAACCCCATCGACTACAACATTCTCCATTAGGACATTGTTTACCTCCAGCTTGGCTTCCACATTGTCCTGATTATACTACTGATAGGGCTGATGTGTCGTCGTCTAGCTCTTGGCATTGACTTTGACAAAATGGAGAGTTACAATAGCTTGATGTGGTTCCACACCAACCAGAGATACTACAACACGACCCTTCAGAACATTGTTGATGTCCCCAAGTTTGTAATCCGCATCGTCCTGGTTGATGTACTGACTGCACAACATGTGTTTCATTAAAGGGAAGAGATGCCTCATGATCAGCTGAGACCACCTTAACAAGGAACAAAACCATCACAACTAAAAGTTTCATTTTAATTTGTGAATTGTTATGGGATAGATGAGGTCTTATGATGCTGTATATATATAGGAAAATAAGTTACAAGTGAGTCCCTAAGGTACATAAGTATTAATTTTGTTTTGTTATTACATTTTCCTTTCAATAGAAAGAGTTATGAAAAATAATTGGCCTGATACACCATTTAAGATTTTTAAAAAAATTTGAGATGTATTTTACTAAGTTAATCTTATATATTTTAAAATTTTAAATTTGACTACTACTTAATGATAAGGATAATTAGAAGAAAATGATAAGTTTATTTTGATTTGTTAAAATAGACAAATAAAAGAAATTAATTTTGTATAAAGAACAAGTGAAGAGATGGTGAACTTTAGCAAGAGTATTCAATAAAAAAAACCGGGGGGTTGAATCCCACCTAATCCTTTCTTAGTCTATTGATTTTGGTGCAACGTGCAGTATCCCAGAAAAGAGTGCTCCGGGATATTTTCGGCCCCATCTTCTACTTAAACTCTTTCTAATCGAACCTATCACACATGACTTTTCTAAGAACCTCGTAAATATTTTTTTTTAGTGTCCAACTTCTAAGCTTTTGAAAGGTTATTGAATTATTTTCTCGATAAACAGATAGTATTAAAATTATATAGTACAAGTGTACAACATTAAAGAGTAACAACAATAATATAGAAAGTGAAGTTAATTCTTTATCTACCAACTGCATTGATATTAAAGTTTACCCTTTCTAAATCTAGGACCACTTGAAAAGAAATTTTAAACTCGTTTTCTAACTGACCTAAAAATATGAAAAATCATGATGTGCCACTTGATGAAAGACGTTGTGCAATAGGTTGGGTTGGCAAATTATTTTATTTTATTTTACTGTCCTTTTCCAGGAGCTTTCACCATTTTTATAACTTAAATTTACAATCTTAATCTTTAATTCAAGTAAAAGACAAAATAAATAAACTAATAGAAGACAACTATTTAAATTTTATTTTCAATATGTCCTTGTGATTCTATTCCTTTATAGCAAAATGAGAAGAAAAAAAAGGGTAAAAAAATTAAAAGATTTTAAACAGAGAAAAATAGATTAGAGTTCGTAGGTCAAAGAAAGTTGTCCATATCTATTAGTAGAACATAATTATAATTTACCTGCAAATACAAGTTATATGTTTAAGTGTATTGATTTCAAGCACTAATTTAAAGGGCAAATTACAGAAATCACACTTTTAAGGTAAAATTACAATTTATCCTTTAAAAGTTTATAATTACAGAAATTCCTCAAACAGATACAATAATATAAGCGCTGATACATTAATCTGATGCGCAAGATACATTAATCGATAAGAAAGATACATTACATTTTATACATGATACACTAATCTGATGCACGAGATACACTAATCTAATGCGCGAAAATGAGGGATTTTGGAGATTTGTAAAACTTATAGGGGATAATGGTAATAAGTAAACTAAAAGATGGGATTTCTATAATTTTTCCTAATTTAAATAATAGAAAACTACTTGCAAATTGTTCATCGGGCTATAAAATAAAGCATGTCGTATGAGATGCCAAAAAAAATAAATAGATGAGAGAAAAAAAAAATATTAATTTGTAAAACCTCTCTTTATTTATTTTTTATTTTTTTTAAATACTTATTTTTTGTCATTTTCTTATTGGATAGAAATAAAATCTACCTCTATTAATTTTTCCCCATAATTTATCCAATAACTAAAAACAATATACCTCTTCAAGACCTCAAAAACATATATTTTTAAATCTAGTAATTTGTATTTTCTATAGTTTTTTTTTTTTTAAACAAAATCGTTTTAGATAATTTGTATATTTAAAAAAAAAATTAGTAATGCCACAATTATAAGGACATATTATGGTATCATAAATCCTAAACTCTATCTTCCTTTTTTTTTTCTAAAAATATGATCATGTAAGTTTTTACTAATACTCTTTGTAACAACTAATTTCAAAGAGAAACGAAGAAAAATAATATAGATGCTCGTAGGCCGTAGCCCGTAGGGAAAATAAAAAATAGGGGGAAAAAAGAAAAAAATTATAATGTATTATGGATAAGATAATATTATTATGATCATGATATTATATCATGTTTAGAATTTTGATTAATTAATTAAATCTTAGCCGTTAATTTTTTCGTATGCCATGTGCCTTCAATCCAAGTAAGAATTGGGGGAAAATAGAGAAAAAGAAAATGTAGAGGAGCCAGATCTAAAAGAAACTAAAAATAAAATGCTATAACAAATATAAAAACTATTAGCTTTTTTTTAAAAATAAAAAATAATTGAGGTCTTAAAGAAGTATATTCTTTTGGCTTGGATAAATTATGGGAGAAAATCTAGCTGGGATGGGGATTTTATTTCATCCAATAAGAGAATGACACATGATAAATATTTTTTAAAAAAATAAAATTAAAAGAGGGTTGTTAGTTTCAAGGGTGCAAGTGAGCCAAAAATAATAATTCCTGAAGGATATTTTTTTTATCAAAATATGAATGAAGGATATTTTTTGACCAAAAGATGAATGAAGGATATTTTTAAACCTTTTCATATAGTTCAAGGGTACTTTTGCCCTTTTCCGTTTGAAGAATATTGAGAACTACCGTCAAGTTTCATATTGCTAATCTTGTTGGGAAAGTGGATACTCAAATATTAGATGAGAAACTAAAAAAACACTCAAATTATGATATTAATAGATTAATTAGAATTTGAACTTTATGAGTTCAAAATTATAATTCAACCACCTTTATCAAATTTACTCTTCTCAAATCTACTATTTATGCATATCTAATTGATTTTTAGCACATATATGCATGAGTTCGAAATCAAAAGAGCAACAAATTTTTTCGAAAATTTCAAAAGGGCAACTCAATTAATTATGAAATCAAAAGGGTAACAATTTTTAACACCATTTAAATTAGGTTTTCTAAAACGAGGCTCAAATTTCAATGAGCCTTACAAGGCTCAAATTCCGATGAGCCTTGTAAGGCTTAGCCACCAATGAGCCTTACAAGGCTCAGTCACCAATGAGCCTTGCAGGCTGTTATTTTTTTTAAAAAAAAGAAGGAATTCTCATTTTATTTTCTTGTTTGTTAAAAGTCTAATAATAATAATAATAATAATAATAATAATAATAATACATAGTTGTTGATATGATGCATAAGTATATTTGGATTTTTTCATTGAAACGAGTGACTTACAAGCACTGGCAACACAAGCTTGGGGAGCTGCCACACTTTCATACTTGTACCATTCATTATGTCACGCCTCTATATGCGACATTTTCGTTGTAAATGGTTTTATATCATTATTATAGGTTGGTCACCTTTATATTTGTAATTATTATAATTGACTATTTTTAATACTAATAATAAAAATTATTTATTATTTTATAGGTATAGGCGTGGGAACGTATTATACCATTTCAACCTATGCTATCGCCTTTCAACAATGATCAACCAAAGGGACAAAAACCACTTGCATATAAGTGGTCTCGACGAAGTGGTCATGAGAATGATGCTCGAAAAAATATGATCTTTTGTAGAGATGTTTTAGACAATCTACAACCTTATCAGGTATAACTAAAAAAAATTAGTTTATTACAAGATTTAAAACGGTGAAAAAAATGTATGATATATATGTTACCTTTTTTTTTCTATAGTTTATTTGGAAGTCTTATTCTCAAGAAGTTCTTAATGCACTGCCTGAATGGTGTTGACCAGGGCAGAATGTGTGGATGGTGAAGGTGCCACTTATTTTCGGAATATATCGTGAGTGGCACATGGTTGATCGTGTAGTAAGTCAATTTGGTTTTGTGCAACATATACTAGAAAATGTGCATTATTTTGATGAGCATTATAAAATCGATAAGCGCCACAAAATAGATAGGCATACTCGTTAGTAGTTTGTTCATACTGAAAATACATGGAATGAACGTTATCAACATGTTGTACAAATAAATCATCAAGCTAACCCAATTGATTATTTCAATTGGTATCTACGACATTCACACAAGTTCATTGCAAATGCAGAACATGTTGTCCAACATGGATATCAACCAATCACAGGAAGATATGAGGCATTGGTATGCATTTTAAAAAAAATACATAAATAACATTGACTTCTTCATTTGACCTTTTTATGTATATATATATTAATGAATTTTAGGCAATGGGACATGAAAGATTGTATAGAATGAATCAAACAATAGAAAATGATAATACTCAGTCATTTCAAGTGGGAGACATTGCAAGACAAAAGACATCTTATTCTAGAGATGCTATGAATGCTGTTCATTTGAACACAAGGTTGAACTTTCAACAATATTATACTCCACCAAATGAAAATCAATCACCAACAACATCAAATTTGGGAGGTGTTCATATAGAAGAACATAATATGGGATTTTCGGGAGATCAATATGAGGCCAACACAAATTTTTCATTGGCTACTCCCGACACCCCATATTACCCTATTTTTTACTGTGCTGGAGTATCTACGAGTGTGCCCAACTACACACAAGAAGAGGTAGTGGCTTTCAAACTTCTAATGTTGTAAATTTGGGTTTTGAAGAATTCAACGAAGGAAATTATGGTTTTGTACGACAACGTCAATTTCAAAACTCACCATTTCATGCTGGGAGATTGAGTTTTTCGACGGTAAACAATATACTCTTTAAATAATTTATAGAATATTTTATTTATATTAAATTATATGTTAATGATTTACATCTCATTCCAGGATGACATGTCACAAAATCAAAATGATGATGAAGTTGGACCTTCACAACAATATGTATGTTGTTATAATCGATAAATTTTCAATTTTGACATTTATAAAATATTAATAGAATTCAGTAATAAATATAATTGGCAGGACATCAACAACCCTCGAAGAACAACAAGGCAACACGTACCCACCACATGTGGAACCGGTAGACATAAACAACAACAACAACCGCATCAAGACGAACAATAATCTCTAGAAGTGTTGTCTTTTATATTTTCTATCATGTCCCTTATATGTTCTATCAATTTTTTATAAATTATATATATATATATATATATATTTTAAAAAATTGAAGTTTTCGAACTCCAACATATATGCATGCATGGTTCATGTTTACTATAAATATTAAAATGTTGTGTTTTTTTTTTTTACCTTGATATGAAGTATAATTTTTCTCATGTTTTCAACACATTCATCAATAGGGCATTTCCACCAAAATAAAGTATGACTAAAGAAGGCTGAATTTTATCATTCTGCAAGTGAATAAACCAAATTATAATTTCACATAAAAAAAGTTGAAGAAAAAAAAAATCAACTAAGTAGTAAATAAGGTCTAAACTTGTAACACCCATAATTTTTTTTCAAACTAAGACTCGAACCATCCTTCATAGTGAGTGAGATTTTACCAAGGAATTAAGATTTCTTGAGTGTTAAGGTCCCTAGATGTAGCACCTTGATTTCCAATAAGAACTAAAATGGAAATAACAAAATCTGAAATTTTGCAAGTTAGGCTAAGTATGAGTTTTGGGTCAACTTCAAATGACCATAACTCTTATCTCAGGATGTGTTATGTGTGCCACCAGGTACCTTAGGAAATATCTTTGAATTATCTTTCCAACGCCACCGAGTTTGATTAGTTTCGAGTTCGTATGAGTGAGATATGACACTTTGAAGTTAGGCTGCCCAGTTAAGGAAAGTTAGCCGGAAATAGTGAGGGGTATTTTGGTCTTTTCCTTACCCAGTCAGATTTAATTTTTAGTAATATTTTAAGGGTCTAATCCTATTAGGTTCAGTTTTATAATCCTAAAATTAGCCTAGGGTTTTAGTTGAGAGTTCAAGAAGAGAAAAGAAGAGAAAAAAGGAGAAAAGAGGAAATGATCAAAGCGTTCGTTGAGAGTCTTGTGTTTTGTTGCGGATTTTTGCCATAAGTTTAATCCCTAAGAGGTATGTAAGCTTCTATAGTGTTGGGTTTGTTCACCCACACGCCAATCATATTATTTTCAGCGAAATTTCATTCCTGAAGTTAAAAGATTAGAGTTCTTGATGAGTTCTTGATAGGTGTTCTTGAAGTTCATTCTAAATCTTGTTGTGTGGGGTTTTGGATGATTTCTTGAGATCAAAGTGAGTGTTTTAAGGGATGTATTGAGTATATTAGAGTGTACTTATGTTAAGTAATTGATTCTAAGTGATTGGGGAAGAAACCGTTCGATTCTAGGCGAGTTAGGGTAAGAAAACGAGCAAAGAAATTCGTCAGATTTTCTGGGTTGGGGGCCTGGGCGATGCGCCTGCCAGAGCGCCGCAAACCCACCTCTGAAGTTTAGGGGCTGGCGCCCCACGCCGCCCATAGCGCCAGGGTCGCCTGCCCCATCGAGTTTATCGTCGGTTACCCCGTTTGAGTTCGTTTAAAGTGCACATTCACTCCTTTTCGATTCTAACTACTCTAAGCTACTTCTAAACAGCTAAAATCATTCCTAACATGATCATAACCTTGAATTCATAATTCAAATTCAAGGTAGAGTTAAGAGTTAAGTTTTGAGAATTCTTTCGAACATTCTAATTAGAAAGTCCCTTTAAGTCTTTTTGAGGAGTCTTCTATAACTTCTAGTAACTTGTTTAAGACTCGAGCAAGTGAGTATGAGGATGAAAAGAATGTATTCATGAGTCTACCTTGTCATCATGAGATCCTCCATGTCATGAACCAAACTTTTGAATTCATAATTCACATTCAAGAGAAAGTTAAGAGTAGAGTTCAAGAAAAGATTATGAGTTCAATTCTGAATCCTTCGAGATCAACTATCAATTTGACCTAAGTTCTGAGAAAGTAAGCATGAGAATGAGAAGAGTTGTATTCACGAGTTCCATATTATTAAGTAGACCTCGAGTCGAGTCGTTCATGCTCATAATTTCCGCATGAACCCTCAGAGTTGAGCATTCTTGAAATGAGTAGTATCATTGAAGTTCTTGAGTTCCAAGTATTTGAGTTCTATCTATGGTTATTGAAAACCTTTCATTGAGTTGCTCATGTCCATCATTCGACATGGACCATATTTTAAGAAGTCTTTTACAAACGTTTTAACTTTGTTTTAAGACTTAAGTTTTGAGTTCAGTGAAGAGTAAAGTTGAAGTTCTTTTCTTCAAAAGTATATGGGGACTAAGTATTCCCAAAGAGCCTTCGGGCAAGTTGTCAGAAAAGAGTAATCGCTTTCTAAATGAAGCAAGAGGGGAAACTGAGATTTCCAAGATAGCCTTTGAGCTAAGTTTTTGAGCAATTATCTCAAATCACAGAAATAAGTATGTTTTAAACATAAAGAGCTAGTATCATATTTTGGGAGTAGTATTGAGCACCGAATTGGGGGCGAGCATGAGTTCAGATTACTCACGTCTCCATAAAACCATTGGCCACCATGGGTAGAAAAGAGTTATACTTTTTAGATAAACCCTTTTCATAATAGACTAGTGGATCCACTAAGTTAAGTTAAGGTCCTATTCTGATGGCAAGATATAGGATGGTCCTTGGCAGCGTGAGGTAAAGTGTTGTATCATCACTATATCTCTTAAGTGATGGTTGTCGGTTAGAGAAACTCCCACATAAATTA